>NC_080164.1:4097219-4259719 GCF_950295315.1 Erinaceus europaeus | reverse complement strand
AGGTGAGTTCCACTGAGAGACTTCAGTCGATGCCATGTGGGGCTAGAATCAGCTGAGCTTGGCCAGGGAACTGACCCATAAAATCATGAGATAGAATAAAGTGGTAGTCTTCATTTTTCAAGCCACTGGGTTATGCTGTCATTTGTTATGCAAGAATAGATAACTAGAGCAATCATTCTTTAGGTCTCTCTCTCTCTCTCTCTCTCTCTCTCTTTATTTCTCTCCTTCCTAAGTGAGGAGATCTTCCAACACTTGGTCACGGGAACACTGTTTCTGGAGAAAAGCAGCAGGCATACCTGGCAGGCGTTTGGGGATGGTGCAGGCCCTATTTCTTTTTTATCTGTTTATTTTAATTTTTTTATTTGTAAAAAGGAAACATTGACAAAACCATAGCATAAGAGGGGTACAATTTCACACAATTCCCACCACCAGACCTCCGTACCCCCTCCCCTTTCCTGATAGCTTTCCCAGTCTCTATCCCTCTGGGAGCATGGACCCAGGGTCTCTGTGGGATGCAGAAGGTGGAAGGTCTGGCTTCTGTAATTGCTTCCCCGCTGAACATGGGTGTTGGCAGGTGGATCCATACTCTCAGCCTGTCTCTCTCTTTCCCTAGTGGGGCAGGGCTCTGGGAATCAGAGCTCCAGGACACATTGGTGGGGTCGTCTGTCCAGGTAAGTCTGGTCACATCCTGCTAGCATCTGGAACCTGGTGGCTGAAAAGAGAGTTAACATACAAAGCCAAACAAATCGTTAAACAATCATAGACCTAAAGGCTGGAATAGTGCAAATGAAGTGTTGGAGAGTCCTTCATTTTGTAGATAGCTAGTGGGCATATTTTAGTTATATTTCAAAGGGCCTGTAGCTACACTAGTGTTTTTTTTTGTTTTGTTTTGTTTTTTTGCCTGAGCCTGAAATCTGATAGGCAGATGAATCCTAATTATTGTCTGGGGAGATGATGCCATGGCTGGGAAAAGCACCAGACAGCCGGATCAGGGAAGAGAGTATAAATATTGTTGACTGTAAACCCCATCAATTTGGTGTGATCTGGGGCCCATAATTAGCTTATGAGCCTATGTGACCTCTACATCCCTGTAGATCTGAGCTCACATTCTGTGGTCATGAGTAGGAACATTCCAAGCTGCCCCAGTATCAGGAACCATCTTCCTCAGGTGTAACATAGAGTATATTCTCCAGCCTCCCTTCAGAGGATGGAACATTCTCTAACATTGTTGATCCAAGTTGAGGGCAAGGTCCTATGGGGGCCCACCAAGGGGTCTATTTTGTTGTTCCTGACAGAGATGACTGGTAACAATGGAGAGAGGGGTTTATTCTAGCTCTAGGCCTATCAAGTCTGTTTGGGAATCTCAGGACTCCCCAAATAAGGCCCTAGCTGGTGGAATGAGACCCTGTTTCTTAGCTCAGCTTTTCTACATCACCTCTAGGTGCTTATAAACCTGTTGGACTCCAAAGATCGGATTGCCCATGATGCATCAGTGCTTGCAGAGGAGAAAGGGCTGTCTCTCGTAGCACAGAGGAGGCCTAGGGCACAGCTGGGGTCCCAGTGCTGGAGGAAAACCTTGGGTCACCTGTTTGCCTGGGACAGGCTGGTGTTCTTGGGGCGACGGGGATAGTTTCTAGGGCAAAGACTGCAGCCCATGAGTTGAGAATTTGGTTTGTTCCACTTCTCCCAGTCATCTTCTGTGAACCTCTAGGTTGGAACTGTGGTCTCCTATTCTTGACCAGATACCAAGCCCAACTGTGGGATGAGAGAGCTGCCGGTCTGCCAGCAGACCAGTTACAAAAAAAAGCCCGTGGTGTTTAAAGTGCTGTGAACATCGGTTTTTCAAGTAAAGAGCCAAGGGCTGCCTGCCTGGTCCCTGGCCCTTGGCCCGTGGCACTAGGTGCCAGCTCTAAAGAGATGGCTGGGTAGTGTCAGCTTCAAGGAGCTCCCCCTTATGAGAGTGTTAGGCGATGTAAGAGGAGTTTGCCTGCCTGAGAAGCCTTGGCTAGGGTGACAGGAAGCCAGGGCAGGACAGCAAGATATGTTCGGAACTCCTGGGGTATATAGATGGTTCACCTCAGATGAAATGGGAAACAGAGCCTTCTTCTTTTCACTTCATTTTTTCCCTTTCCCTTTCTCTTCTTTTTTCTTTTCTTTTCTCTCTTTTATTCTCTTTCCTTTCCTCCTCCTTCTATTCTTCTATTAATAATATCAGAAATCAAGCATGTCCTAATTCAGGTTATGATGCTTAGAGCTCACAGAAGAGGCAACAATGAAAGTTCTGGGCCAGCTCTGGGCACCACACAGGCTCTGTGTCCTGGGGAGAGTGCATGGAATGGCTGAACTAACATTCTCTTAACCCCAGGGAGACCTTTGAAATGAGTGACGAACTCTGCCTGGTTTCCGGGGCACCTGAAAAGGACACTAATGATGGGGAGAACATGAATCTTATTACATGTGCACACCTACCTAGCATCTGTTTAACTTTATATTTAATTTCTTTTATTGCCACTGGGGTTGTCACTGGGGCTTGGTGCCTGCACTGTGTTTCAGACACTTCTGGTAGCCATTTTTTCCTTTTTGTTGTCTTCCTTCCTTTCTTTCTTTCTTTCTTTCTTTCTTTCTTTCTTTCTTTCTTTCTTTCTTTCTTCCTCCTTTCTTCCTTTTCCTTCCTTCTTTCTTTTTTATTTGATAGAATGGGAAGAAATTGAGAGGAAAGTGGGAGATAGAGATAGAGAGAGACACCTGTAGCTCTGCTTTGCTGCAAGTAAAAAGCTTCCCCACTACAGATGGGGACTAGGGGCTCGAACCCCCAGGTTCTTTTGCACAGGATAATGGATGAGCTTGATTGGGTGTGCACGTGTCTGGTCCCTAACTAGTACCTCTGGAATCCTCAAGGATCTGTGAGGAAGGGAATGGCATCTTCACTTTACAGATGAGAATGAACAAAATCGAGAGAAATGAATGTTTGGGCTGAGGCCATGCTAGAGGTTGAGCCAAACTTCTCATTCTCCTCTAACTTTCACATTTTCTCTTTTCTAGAGAACCAAACATAGAGTTAAAGACCCCAAGATGAATTGAAGTTGCATCACTACTTGACTACAGTTTCATGGTCAGATCATCTAGGATTTGGAAGGGCTTCTGAGGCCACCAAATCAGTCCAACCATAGGTAAACTTTCTTGAACTTTTACTGGCTGAGAGGAAATTAGAGGATTGTTGTTGGTATGCTTCTAAAAACCCCCTCTGTTTCATTAGTTTAATCCCCCCTGCATTCTATTTACATAACCACTTCATTCTATTTACATAACTGCTGTTAACAAGCACCACCCTCCCTCCAGGGCATTGGTGGTTCAATGATAGAATTCTTGCCTGCTCTGCCCCCTCTCCTTGTCACACCCTGATTTTCACCAGTCACTTTTCTCTCCACCCTCTCTGCGTCGCATCCTGTTCCCACCCTACTGGGCTAGTATATTTATAAGGACAAGATTGTTTGTAGTTTTTAGAGTTTAGTCTAGCTTGGTATAGATTGCGCTGCATCCTGCATGGATAAAGAGATACGGCGTACAATCCAGCCATGAGTCCCGGGTCGTCTGTTACCTGCCCTTGAAGCCAGCCTGTTGAAAACAACAGGTTGTGTCATGGTTAAGTGCACATATTACCACGCACAAGGAACCAAGTTCAAGCCCCCACGCTCCACTTACAGGGGGAAAACTCAGTTTTTATTTTATTATATTAGTGATTTAATGATGATTAATAAGATTGTACTATAACAGGGGAAGCAATTCCACATAGTTCTCACCACCAGAGTTCCATGCCCCACCCCCTCCACTGGAAGCTTCCCTATTCTTTATCTCCCTCTGGGAGTATGGAACAAAATCTTTTATTTTTTTCCTTACATTTTTTTTTGTTGGGGAATTAATGTTTTACATTTGACAGTAGATACAATAGTTTGTACATGCATAACATTTCCCAGTTTTTCATATAATAATACAACCCCCCACTAGGTCCTCTGTCATCCTACTTGGATCTGTAACAAAGTTATTTATGGGGTGCAGAAGGTGGGAATTTTGGCTTCTCCCCTGGACATGGGCATTGGCAGGTGGATCCACACTCCCAGCCTGTTTCTATCTTTCCCTAGTGGGGCAGGGCTCTGGAGAAGTGAGGTTCCAGGACACATGGGTGAGGTCGTCTGCCCAGGGAAGACAGGATAGCATCATGGCAGCATCTGCAACTTGGTGGCTGGCAGGTGATGAAATAGAAAGTAGGGCAAACTGTTTAATAAACTGGAAGCCAAAGGTAGGAATAGAGCAGATGAAATCAGGGGTCTTCATGTGGGAAGAAGCTAGAACGTCTATTTTAGGTATGTTTCAAAGGGCCCATGACTTCAGGACCAGTCTTCCTGGAGTGACAGGGCAGGCTGATCCAATCTCCCTCCCTGCCATTGCTGCTCTAGAGTGAGAGCAAGGCCCTGGAGAGGCCCACAAGAGGGGTTATGTGTCTTCATCCATTCTGACTGTTAGGTGACCTAGACCAGAAAGAAATAACATCCATATGTTAAAAGTCACCATCTCTGGGTAATAGAATAAGTACTGAATTTTACATTTGCATTTTCAGTTTTTTTTAAAAAAAACATGGTTCAAATTATTTACAGTGAAAATGCATTATTTGAAAAAGTTTCAATGTCATCTGACAGCCAGCTATCAGGAGCCTTTTTTTTTCTTCCCCTAGTGTCTTTAAACCCTGCTTCAACCCAGGAGGCCCCGAGTTAGGTGTTCTTCCCCCCCGGAATAGAGTGTGTGAAATTGAGAGAGATCAAAGCCCTCCTTGTGTGTAATTCACACACACACAAAGCTCAAATAGTTTTTGTGATGGTTGAATGGGAGTGTTACTTTCTTCATAGTGTCTCTCAGACATAGTGGAAAAGATTAAAGACCCAAAGTCAACAAGTTTCTTTTGAACTTTTCAGAAGAGAGAAAAGTTGTAAGATGAAGTGTTATTTATTTCTAGCAGTCAAAGAAAGCTTGCTTCAGGAGAACTGTTATGCTGACTATCAAATCCCCTTTTTTTGTTCACGCTAGCAATGCTGTGGTCCTCCCACTGGGCCTCTCTCTATCCCAGTCATGGTTGGGAAATAGCCACCAGACCTTCTTATCTCTTCCTTGAAACCATTCCACAGCTCTGTGGTAAGGCTTAAAAAAAGGTCAGCCTAAACGCTACCCTGCCCCTCTAAGCTCAGCTGGCCCATCTATGCCCTGGGGCCTCTATGTAGGCTTGACCCTGTGTTCAAAATGACTTTTCTTTTCTTTTTTCTTTTTAATTTTGTATTATATTTAATAATGTTCAACAAGATTGTAAGGTAACAGCGGTACAAGTACACACAGTTCCCACCACCAGAGTTCCGTGTCCCTTCCCCTCCACTGGGAGGTTTCCTAGTCTTTATCCCTTTGGGAGTGTGGACCAAAAATCTTTATGGGGTGTTGAAGGTGGGAGTTCTGGCTTCTGTCATTGCTTCTCCACTGGACATGGGTATTGGTAAGTGGATCCATATGTCCAGCCTGTTTCTGTCTTTCCCTAGTGGGGCAGGGCTCTGGGGAGGGGAGGTTCCAGGACACATGGGTGAGGGTGTCTGCCCAGGGAAGTCAGGGTGGTGTCATGGTAGCATCTGAAACTTGGTGGCTGAAAGGCAATAAGAGATAAAGCAGAAGAAATTGTTTAACAATCAGGAAACCAAAGGTAGGAATACAGCAGATGAATTTAGGGTTCTTCATGTGGGAAGAAGCTAGGAAGTCTATTTTAGATATGTTCCAAGGGGCCCATGACTTCAGTAATTTTTTTCCTGAGCCTTCTTCTAGCGTTTGCCCTTCTTCCGTAGCCAGTCAACAGCATCAGGTTGAGCCTGATGTAAAGTTTCAAGACCTCCTTTGAATCTGGAGAGGTGGCAGTCGTTGACTATGTGGGTCATAGTCTGTCTGTAGCCGCAGGGGCAGTTCGGGTCGTCTCTGGCTCCCCAGCGATGGAACATAGCGGCGCACCGGCCATGGCCTGTTCGATAGCGATTGAGGAGGGCCCAATCATAACGTGCTAGGTCAAAGCCGGGTTGACGCTCACAGGGGTCTGTGATGAGGTGTTTGTTCTTTACCTCAGCTGACTGCCAGCTCTGTTTCCAAGAGTCTGGAACAGAGAAGTTCAGTGTAGGCGTAGGGGACCAGATTGGGTGACGAGACGTCAAGCGTTGAACAGGGTGGGCGAAGATATCCCCGTATATTGGCAGGTCAGGTCGAGCGCAGACGTGGGAAATGAACTTAGATGATGCCGCATCCCGACGAATATCTGGCGGGGGCGACGTTGCTAAGAACTGGCAGCCATGGAACCGGGGTGGAACGGATGGTTCCAGAAATTATCCTCATGGAGGAATATAATTTGGAATCGACCAAGTGGGCATGGGGGCTACGGAACCATACTGGGGCACAGTATTCTGCAGTGGAATAGCATAATGCCGGAGATGATGATCGCAGTGTGGAAGCGCTTGCGCCCCATGAGGAGCTGGCCAGTCTTGCAATGATGTTATTCCTCGCGCCCACCTTTGCTGCAGTTTTTACGAGATGTTTGTGAAATGACAGAGTGCGATTGAGAGTAACGCCAAGATAGACTGGCTGGGCTTCATGCTGGATTCTCGTATCGCCAAGCTGCACATTAAGCTCACGTGAGGCTGAGGCATGGTGTAGCCTGAGCCTGATAGCTAACATGCAGATAAGCTGAACGTATTTTCTGGGAAGATGGTGTCAGGGCTGGAAATAGGACAGAAAGCTGGAAATAGGGCAGAGTAGCTCCCAAACATGGGGAAAGCACCACTTCTCTACAACCTTCAGCCATGATCAGGATGCCTCCTCTGTGAAACCCCTCCCAGATCACTCTCCCCTTCTAGAATCCATCACACACTATCTGTGTACTTCATCTTCATATTTTTCCACACTATTACAGGAAACAGATTTGGCGACATGTATTTGCTTACTTATCTGTGTTCCCACCAGGGATAGGAAGATTTTGAAGGAAAGGCTGGCATGTCACTCACCATGCTATTCATTTGCCTGGAACGTGTGAGAAAGTTTGTAGCAAAGAAGTTTGCAGAATTGAGTGACTGGAGGAACATCAGGACGCTGGCCATGAAAGTCTTAGACAAAAGAAATGTCTCTACTAAAGAAGAAAAATGTTTCTTTGTGAAATTTATTATTTGTTTGCATAGTAAGTAGGAATATATTTAGCTTCGTCTTTGACGGTTTCAATTGGGATGTGAAAATTTTCAACCCTTCCTACTAGAGCTTGAACACTTGTGAAGCATGCCTCCATTCCTCCATGAAACAGTAACAGAGAAGAAGTAGATTCAGTGCTTATATTACAGTGCTCAAGGACCCAGGTTCAAGCCCCTGGTCCCCCACCTGCTGTGGGAAAACTTAATGAGTGATGAGGTGGGGCTGCAGGTGTCTGTCTGTCTCTCTCCTCTTATATCTCCTCCTCCCCCTTAATTTGTCTCTGTCTTTATCCAGTAGTAAATAAATAAACTAATTAATTAAAATGAAAATGGATGTTACAGGTGAGACATCTAAGTGGATGAGCAGCTCCTAGCTCCATCACCGGCCTGGTAAGTCAGTTCTCATGTGGAGTCAGAAGTGTCCAGCCAGACTGCTTTATGGGGAGAAGCAATTTGAGGAGAGGCCATGGGGGACAGCCCAACTGTGGACTTGGCAATCAGTAACAAGGGGATCTGAGGACCTGTGCTGAAGTGGACTGGGGACTGGTTTACACAGGGAGGTGACTTCAGAGGGGCCCTGGCTTACTGAATGACTGCTAGTCAATTTCTGTCATAACTGGAAAGTAGCTTATGCTCTGTCCCATGGTCCCCTTCCTCCTCTCCCTTGCCATAAGCTCCAGTCCAGGCCCGATGCTAACTGACCTTCTATTTATTTTTTCTTATGTTTTTTTAGTTTTTTTTTTTCCTCCAGGGTTATTGCTGGGCTCGGTGACTGCACCATGAATCCACTGCTCCTGGAGGGGCCCTTTGTTGGCCCCGTCATTGCAGCCTCACCGTGGCCATTACTATTAACATTGTTGATGTTGTTTGCTGCTGGATAGGACAGAGAGAAATGGAGAGAGGAGGGGAAGACAGAGAGGGGGATAGAAAGACAGACACCTGCAGACCTGCTTCACCACCCGTGAAGTGACTCCCCTGCAGGTGGGGAGCTGGGGGCTCGAACCGGGATCCTTAACGCCAGTCCTTGTGCTTTGCGCCACGTGCGCTTAACCCGCTGCACCATCTTATGTTTTTTTAATTTCTAAATTCACTTCATCCAAATTTTCATGACTGGAACACTTGATTAAAGGTGAAACAGTGTTGCGGGTGTCTCTTTCTCCATCTCTGTCTCTGCCTTTCCTCTCCATTTCTCTATGTCTTATCAATAAACATTAAAAATGAAAAAAACACAGAGAAATTACTTTATTTTTGATATTTGGTTTTATATTCATTTAGAACTAAATAAAGTTTGTTACAAGAAACTTACCAGTAATCAATATTTTTTTAGTGACTCATATTTATTTTTATCCACTTCAAAGAATATTTACCACTTCCGTCACCAAAAGTCTGTGTCCCCTACGCTCATAGATAACCCTTATAGTACTCCCACAGTCTTGAAATTTGGTTGAAATATTCCCCATTTGTAGACTCAATTGTCTGTATTCTACAAGTGAGTGAAGCCACCCTGTAGCTGTCCTTCCTCCCACTTGCTTCACTGAGCATCACCTTCTCCAGTTCCATCCACTTTATCCCAAAGGACACAATCTCATCCCTTTTTATTGCTGCATAATACTCCTTTGAGTCTATGCCCCCCCAACTTTTTTATCTGGTCGTCTTTCGAAGGGCATTTTGTCTGCAGCTCATTTTTGGCTATTGATATCATGTACACTGAGCCTTTGTTGCTCCACCATCAGCTTTAACTGACCAAGACACTGTGGAATGAGCTTGTTTCCACCTTCAGAAGTAAAAGGGTGAAGCTCACTTCTCTCTCTTTTAAAATTTCTATTAGTGATTTAATAATGATTAACAAGATTGTAAGGTAAGAGGGGCACAATTCCACAGTTCCCACCACCAGAGTTCCTCATCCCCCCTCCACTGGAAGCTTCCCTAGTCTTTTTTTTTTTTTAATTTTCTTTATTGGGCAATTAATGTTTTACATTCAACAGTAAATACAATAGTTTCTACATGCATAACATTCCCCAGTTTCCCATATAACAATACAACCCCCACTAGGCCCTCTGTCATCCTTCTTGGACCTGTATTCTCCCCTCCCACCCAAACCCACCCCAGAGTCTTTTACTTTGGTGCGATACGCCAATTCCAGTTCAGGTTCTACTTGTGTTTTCTTTTTTTTTTTTTTCTCATCTTGTCCCTAGTCTTTTTTTAAAAAACGTATTTTAATATCTTTGATATGCTTCCTTCAATATGAATGTGTATTTGTGTGTGTTTTTTAAAGATTTTATTTATTTATGAGAAAGACAGGAGGAGAGAAAAAGAACCAGACATCACTCTGGCACATGTGCTGCCGGGGATAGAACTCAGGACCTCCTGCTTGAGAGTCTAAAGCTTTATCACTGCGCCACCTCTCGGACCACAGTATTTGTGTTTTTTAAAAGTGTTTATTTATAAAATGGAAACAGTGACTAAACTATAGGATAAGAGGGGTACAATTCCACACAATTCTCTCCATATCCCATCCCCTCCCTGATAGCTTTCCTATTCTTTATCCCTCTGGGAGTGTGGACCCAGGGTCATTGTGGGATGCAGAAGGTGGAAGGTCTGGCTTCTGTAATTGCTTCCCTGCTGAACATGGGTGTTGACAGGTGGATCCACACTCCCAGCCTGTCTCTCTCTTTCCCTAGTAGGGCAGGGCTCTGGGGAGGTGGGTTCCAGGGCACATGGTAGAGTCATCTGCCCTGGAAAGTTCTGTTGACATCATGGTAGCATCTGGAACGTGGTGGCTGATAAAGAGTTAAGACAGAAAGCAGAGATTCCCTATTCTTTTATTTATTTTTTATATATATTTATTTTCCCTGTTGTTGCCCTTGTTTTATTATTATTATTATTATTGTTGTTGTTGTCATTAATGTCATTGTTGTTGGATAGGACAGAGAGAAATGGAGAGAGGAGGGGAAGACAGAGAGGGGGAGAGAAAGATAGACACCTGCAGACCTGCTTCACTGCCTGTGAATCAATTCCCCAGCAGGTGCGCAACCAGGGGATTGAACTGGGATCCTTATGCAGGTCCTTGTGCTTTGCACCACGAGCACTTAACCCGCTGCACCGCCCGACTCCCAGGATTCCCTATTCTTTATCCCTCTGAGAGTATGGACCCAGGATCTTTAGGGGACGCAGAAGGTGGGAGGTCTGGCTTCTGTAATTGCTTCTCCACTGGACATGGGTGTTGGCAGGTGGACCCATCCCTCCAGCCTGTTTCTGTCTTTCCCTAGTGGGGCAGGGCTCTGGGGAGGTGACTTTGGGAAATGTGGGTGAGGTTGTCTGCTTGGGGAGATGAGGATGGCATCATGGTAGTGTCTGTAACTGCTCATTTCTCTTTTGGAAAGAGCTGAGTTGCCTCATTCCATCAAGAGAAACCCATGGTGTAAGGTGTGTGGAATTCTGTTCCCACTTGGCATTTTCTGAGAAGATGGCCAAAACCTCCTATAGGTGAGAGCAGGCTTTCTTGTCTCACACTATTGATGTTTGAGCTAGATAGCACTTTGCTGCACTGAGTGTGTCTGGCCATCACAGTGTGTTTAGCGGTATCCCTGGCCTCTACCTGACAAATGTCTACAGATGCCAAGCAGTCCTGGTGAGTAAACAATGTCTCCAGACATTTCTCCATATCTTTGGTGCTGTGTCTATCTCCCTTCCCCAGCCCCCATTCACATGAATGACAAATGTCCAGAGCTATGACATTCTGCACAGTGGAGCCTTCAACTCTGTCCCCCCCCCCCAAAAAAAAAGGCACATGGAAGGGAATTATAAAGAGGAGACGAACCTTGGAAAACTTTCTCAGTCACTCTTACTTACTGCTAAGCCAGTGTGTAGTCTCGAGTTGGCCATTTCTTCCCCTGCACCTTAATTCCCTTTCCTTCTTTCCTTCCTTCCTTCCTTCCTCCCTTCCTCTCTCCCTCCCTCCCTCCTTTCCTTCCTTCCTTCCTTCCTTCCTTCCTTCCTTCCTTCCTTCCTTCCTTCCTTCCTTCTTTCCTTCCTCCCTCCCTTCCTTCTTCCTTCCTTCCTTTATCTCTCTCTTCCTTTCTTTTACATTTTATTTATCAATTTATTAAATAGACACAGAGAGAAATTAAGGGGGAGTAGATAGAGAAGGAGAGAAGTGGAGAGTCTTCTTCACCACTTGTGAAGCTTTCCCCCTGCAGATGTGTACCAGGGCTTGAACCTGGGTCCTTGCACACTGTGATGTGAGCGTTCAGCCAGGTGCACCACTGCGTAAGCCCTTAAGATGCTAATTTTCTCTAGAAATATCCTTAGAGATATACCCAGAAACAATGCTATTACTAATCTTTTGTTTATTGTTAAGTGTTTGTTTAATTCTACTGTGGTCTGAATCATGAACCTGACAGTAAGAATACTGCAGATGAACATTTGGGCGTCTCCATTTTGGAAAAGGCTTGCAGGTCTATTTTAGGCATATTCCAAGGAGCCCATGACTTTACTAGTTTTTGCTTGAGCCTGACTTCTAATATGCAGGTGGACCCAGGCTATTGTCTGGGGAGATGGCGTCAGAGCTGGAAATACGACTAGAAGGCTGGCAGGGAAGAGAGTAACTCCCAAATACAGGGAAAGTGTATAAATATTGTTGACTGTAAACCCCATCAATTTGATCTGGGGCCCATAGTCAGCACAGGTACCTGTGTAACCTCTCCATCCCTGTAGGTCTGAGCTCACATTCTGAGGTCATGGCTAGGAACATTCCAGGCTGCACTCATTTCAAGACCCATCTTCCTCTGGTGGTAGGTAGAGTATGTTGTCCAACCTCCCTTTTGAGACTGGAACATTCCCTACAATTGTTGGTCCAGGTTGAGGGCAAGGTCCTATAGGGGCCCACAAAGGGTCCCATTATGTTGTTCCTGATGGAGATGACCAGTGACAGTGGTGAGAGGGATCTGTTAGAGGTCTAGGCCCATCATTTCTGTGTGGGAGTCCCAGGATTCCAGATGATGGGGTGGCCTGGTAGTGACTAAAGAGTCGTCATTAAAGTATGCCAGCCTCTTGCCCTTATTCAGCTTTTGTAGTCCTTGCTTTGTCTGACAAGGTTAGTTTTGGAGTGATTGAGGGACATGTAATAGGAGGTAGGTGAGGAGGGTGACTAGGTCTAGGTAGAAACTATTTGATTAGGTACTTCATGGTGTCTTTTTAGGTCTTTCTATTTGCTTGCTTCATTAACTGACTCTGCAAACTATTGTGTGCTTTTGCTTTAAGGTCTATATTTTCACCCCACAACTGCATTCTTACCTATTTCTCACTCGATCCTGCTCCAAGTTAGCATTGCTGTCACACTCCTCAAGGACAGGTATGATGGACAGCTGCACTGAGAGATGCTCTGCTGATGCCTGCTCTGTGATGGGACGGTCTGGTGTGACCGAGGGCTGGGGTTAAATGTTTGTGGAAAGCAGGTGGAGTTTTCCCTTGCTGGGAATTGTGGATCCAAGTGAAATGTGGTTATTGAGAAATCTGATGGAATTTTGTTCTAGTGCTCAAGTGTGAGCCTCAACTGAGAATCCCAGGAGAACCACAAAATCCTTCTGCTCTTGTTGGTGAACTGCTCCTGACTCATGGAAACTGAAGTGGAGCCAACATCCAAATGACTCTGCTTTTCCCTTGCTGCCAGCCAATATCAGGGCAGCAGCTGTGGAGTCTGCAGGCCTTGGTGTGGGTGCATTTGAGTCTCTTGTGATGAGAAGAGCCAGGGTGAATGCCATGCACACAGAGCAGAGGAAGGTCTCCTTAGGGCCGACAGCAGCGGAGAGAAAAGAAGAGCTGCATTATTTGAAGACTGGGGCTGAGGGACTGAATCTGTCTGTTGAGTTATTCTTTCTCATTCCTTAGGTTCACAGAATGAGAAATTTATAGATATAATTGGAATGTAGCACTGCAAGTAAGTTCACTGGTGACAGCATATCAGGATCCGTCTTTCTATCATCTATGTGCCTAGCTATCTTCCTTTATCCCTTCCTTCCTTTCTTTCCTCCTATCTATTATCTATCTATCTATCTATCTATCTATCTATCTATCTATCTATCTATCATCAATCATCTATCTAACATTTGTCTGTCTATTATCTATTGATCGATCTAGTCTATCTAATCTATTAATCACCTAACGTCTGTCTATCATCTCTCTATCTATCATCTACTTATTCATCATCTGTCTATCTACCTGCATATCATCTGTCTGTCTATCATATATGCCTATCATCTATCTATCTATCTATCTATCTATGTATCCATTCTTTATCTATATCTATCTTGTAGAGTCAGCATCTCATGCCTGTGTGAGTTCACCAGTTCTACTACTAATGCATTCAGATAGTGAGATGGAGAGACACAGAAGTAGTGAAAGGGAGAGACACCACAGCACCAGAGTTCCTCCAGTGCCACATAACCTCCCATGCAGTGCCAGGGTTTGAACCTGTGTTTCACACATGATGAGGCACCTGTTCTGACTGGAGAGCTATCTCTGGCCCCTCTCCTGTTAAAAAAAAATGAATCCACTTATCTAAAATGAAGGGTGTCTCCAGGGGTCACTGCAATGCTGACATGTTGCGTTGGGTGTGGGTCTTCACAGGATGTAGTACTCCTGGACCAGGGTGGCATTTCTTCACTGGCTTCATAAAAAGGCCTCCAGATAGTTCTGGGCCAAGAACAGCTCACTCCTGGTCCCTCTCTATGTGTGACCCAGTTCTGCCAGCCAGAGTGCCCTTTTTGCAGACATTCTCCAACAAGTCCACACATTGTTCTTTCTTTGCTTCATGTCGTTGTTTAATGTCCATGCTGTCACAATGGACAAATATCTTTGGGGAGTTATTATTTCTCTCTCTCTCTCTCTCTCAGAATGGAGAAAAGGTTTACAGAGATGTGAGGTGAGAAAAATCCCTTGGCTTTCCATCCCTTGGAATTTGAAAAGTAATTTTCATAGTGTCGTTTGCCACTTTCACGCTCTCTTTCTCAAGCTCCATTTTTTGTTAAATCTAACTGAAATGAGGAGAAGATGGGCAGCTCCCCCAGTAAGCTTGCCCTGGGCCTGAGAGATGAGGAGCTTTCAGAAGAAGAACTCATTATCATGACACAAGATGGAGTGTTGAGAACAACACTGAGCTCTTTGTCATGACTGAAGGAATCTCTTCTCTGAGCAACTCACAATTTGCAAGGCAGCTTCATCACTGGGTCTAGCAGTAGGGGCTATTTTCAGGAGCCTTAAGCACTTCTCTACAAGGACTTTTACAAATTGGACACAAATAGTCTCAATATGTATGCCCTCCCATTCTTTTCTCATTGGTAAGAAAATGTGTCCAGGATTTTCAAGAGCCAGGAATAAGCCTAGTGTCTCATGTGTGCTCCTGGAATGTCGCTGCCAGGGTAACTCTATGTTGTTTTTAGAAATGTAAATATGAAGAAGGAGCCCTTTTCTTTTTGTTCACTCTTGCAAATTGCCACTATTATGTGAATGATCAGAACCACTTAATACCTACTTGGATTCAAAAGATGAATATGATATCTTTGCTACCGAGGACAAGAGACTACTCAAGTTCATACAGTAAATGTTGTACTGTGAAAAATTACCATTCTGTCTCTTGGTATAAAATATGAAAGCATACTTGATTTAAAAGATGACTGAAATGGAGAAGAGAGAGTGGGTTCAGTGCCAGGCAGTGGCACCCCCAGTAGAGTACACACATGATCACCCCCTCTCTCTCTCCCTTCTTAACTCCCTATCTATTCTATTCTATCCCTACTAGAAAAGAAAGAATAAGCCAAAGACAAAACAACAACAAATGACCATTGGGGACAGCAAAATCATATGATATGGAGGCCCAGTGATAATCTTGGTAGCAGGAAAGGGAGGGAAAGAGACAGAGAGACAGAGTGTGTGTGTGTGTGCGCGTGTGCACGTGCGCGCGCGCGCGCACACACACACACACACACACACACACACACAGATAAGAAGAGAGAACTCAACTCTGAATAATCCAGGAGAAGTAGGAGTCTGTAGTGAAGGGCCTGTGTGTGGTTCAGTGGATCAAAAATAACTTTACCCAATAGAACTCTTGCTGAAGGTAGGCCTGGTTCATCAGAGATCATTTGGGAAATAATGGGAGATAACAAAATTGATCAGATAGATAAATGAGATGAGAGATTCTCCCTGAATGGACCTAGAATTCTTGATTTCAAGGAAAAAACCCAAAGACTGGACCTTGAGCATGGAGGGTTTAGAGAAACCCAACCAAGATACAATAAAGGAGAGGGCTTGCCAAGACTCTCTGCTTTGAGTGTGTCCCAGTGCAGGTGGACTCCTGGCCTTTTCTGGCACCTCCTCCACCAGGGATTGGCTGAAGGATGAGACAGCGACACTGATTTGTCCTTGAGTTGTCTGCAGTCCAGGAAAAGGGTAAATTTAGAGAAATTTTGGGATCAATAATGTACCAGACAGACAGGGAAGTTGGCAGCATGGTTCAGTGGTTTGTAGCTGGCTTGTAGAGTCCAGCTGTTCTACATATTGGGTCCTTGAGCTGTGCTGAGATGTGCTGCTCAGGGAACCAATGCTGGGTATGGGGCACTTTACCTGCACATTTGACCACGGCCTCATTTCCACATCCCTGACTTCTCCTCTTTGATTAAGCCTACTGTCTTTTCCTTGCCCACATTATTTTGCTGAGATACTTAGCTTCCAACTTCAATCTAGTTGACATGTTGTCCACAGCTATGTCCCACATGGCAGAGTCTTGTCTTTGTTCCTTTGTAAAGCTCAGTCTGCATATGTGATATTCTCTGGGTGCTAATCAAAGTTTGGGTTCCAGTCACAACAGAACTTGACCCATCTGACAGTGTCTAAATCCTGAAAACATTGGAAAGCAGAATGGAGGCCCATTGTCCTCACGACTCTCTATAATTTCCATTAATCGCTCTGATATACTGACTCCTCTCTTTTGACTGCGTGCCCTCTAGAAGACAAGCAGTGAAATATTAATTACAGCTTTCATCTGGAGGTTGGAGCTTTCCTAAACAGGCATTTGAATTTCATGCCAGAGTGGGAGGTGACTGCATAGAAAAGGGTCAGTGCAGGCTTAGATACTGAGACAGGGCTTTTGAAATAGCCCTCCTCCAGTAAAAATGGCCTGACTGGCAGCCCAGACATCTCTTCTCTCCAGGCAACCTGACCAAATTCATTTCCTGTTTTAGTGCTGAAATGGAAAACCAGATGATAGCCAGATCAGGGGCGTATATTGGTGCTGACATTCTCTCTGGTACAAAGCGGAAGCAAGTGTGATTGTAAAGTTTGGATCTGGGAGAGGTGCTGAAGGGTGTCAGCCACTGGGGCAGACAAAACTCAGCTTGCTTCTTCCACAATGAAGCCCAGAAGGACCCATCTGTCAATGTGGGTTGACAGCAATGCTAGGTGGAGTCTTGGGGATGGCTCTGCTTTCAAGTGCAGGAGTGCTCCCTGGGGTTCTGCAGGGCCTGAGGTCACAGGCTCCTTCAGGCTGGATCCCTAGACTTTGTTGTTGTTGTTGTTCTTCTTCTATTTCTTCTTCTTCTATTTCTTCTTCTTCTTCTTCTTCTTCTTCTTCTTCTTCTTCTTCTTCTTCTTCTTCTTCTTCTTCTTCTTCTTCTTCTTCTTCTTCTTCTTCTTCTTCTTCTTCTTCTTCTTCTTCTTCTTCTTCTTCTTCTATTTCTTCTTCTTCTTCTTCTTCTTCTTCTTCTTCTTCTTCTCCTCCTCCTCCTCCTCTTCCTCCTCCTCCTCCTCCTCCTCCTCTTCTTCTTCTTCTTCTTCTTCTTCTTCTTCTTCTTCTTCTTCTTCTTCTTCTTCTTCTTCTTCTTCTTCTTCTTTTTCTTCTTCTTCTCCTCCTCCTCCTCCTCCTCCTCCTCTTCTTCTTCTTCTCTTTCTCCTCCTCCTACTCCTCTTCTTCTTCCATCTTTGCAGAT
Organism: Erinaceus europaeus; assembly: GCF_950295315.1. Lineage (NCBI taxonomy): Eukaryota > Metazoa > Chordata > Mammalia > Eulipotyphla > Erinaceidae > Erinaceus > Erinaceus europaeus. The sequence continues at coordinate 4,242,486 of NC_080164.1, read as the reverse complement.
TTTCTCATGTACTGTTTTTCTTTACTTAGATATTTGCTTATCTCCCCCCAGTGAAACCACAGATGGAGAATTACAAGCTGAGCATTTTAGAGATGTACAAAGAGGGATTCCACAAACAAACTGTTTCCATAAACAAGCATTTGGGATTTTTCCCTCTGGACCCATGCACATAACTAAGGGGTGTCGGAAGATAGCTTCCCCCAGTGCTCAGGCTGGGGTCCAGGCTGGGGCTGGGTGTCCCCAGCTGGTGAATTTCTCTTTGAGGTTCATATTCACCACCAAACAGGCCATTGGAGTTGAGAAGTGAGAACAGGAACTGGAGAGTACTGTCCTGGCCACCAGAACAGCACGCATGACATTCACGTCTAAGAACACACTGGTGCACTTAAACCACCAAATACAACTATTTACTATGTGCTAGTCCTCCAACTAGGTGGTCTACCAGTGTGATTTCACTTGATTTTCATAACTCTGAATATTGGATTCGCTGTGCCAAAAATCATAAAGTCATTAAGAAAAGCCTCAGACCCAGGACATAGTTTGGCATCCAAAGCTTTAGCTCATTTCCTCATACCAGGATCTCTTTCTGACACTATCTTGATCGGGGTCATACATATGCAAAGACATGTGTGTTCGTATGTGATGACTTACACGTGGGAGTGACTTTTGTGTCTGTCCTCAGGTCTCCTGTGCCAAATTTACCATCTTACCCTGAGCTTGAACCTTTCTGTCTGCCAGACTCAGAAGGAGAAATGCATGCCTTTGCTTTTCTCACTTTTAATCTTTTCCCGCCCTTCATATGTAGGTTTATTATTGGATAGAGACAGAGAGAAATTGAGAGGGGAGGGGAGGTAGAGACACAGAGAGACACCTGCAGCCCTGCTTCACCACTCAAACTCCCCTCCTTCAGGTGCTTGAACGTGGGTCTTTGCTCACTCTGATGTGTGCCCTTAACCAGGTGCACTACTGGTGGCTCCCTGTTTTTATTTTTTTAATACAGGTGAAAACATTGTGATCTCTTTTACATGCACTGTGGAGTGATCAAGCTTGAATCACATGCCATACATTATATAGGTGACTCCCTAAATGTTTGAGGTTCCTGCATGCTGTTGACCTGTCAAACTATTTTGTTTTCTTGGGTAGATGGGGAGAATAAAGTATTCACCTCCATTATCTGCCACTCAGCCTGTGAAATATTTTCTTTTCTTTCTCTGTTATTTATTTATTATTTTTTTCCAGTGCGCTGCTCAGCTCTAGTTGGTTGTGGTGTGGGGGATTGAACCTGGGACCTGGGAGCCTCAGGCATTGAAAGTCTGTTTGCATAGCCATTGTGCTATCTCCCCTGCCCCAACATTATCTTCTCTAAGCATCTCTTAGCTACCTCTGAGAAAAGGATTATGAGGGCACACTCACTTTTATAACTGGGGACACTGAGGCTCAGAGAGTGGCCATGTTGGGCCTACAGGCTTCCATGAAAAGCAGAACAGAAGGGTCTTCCAGCCTGTGGTCTAGTCCTCCTGCTGTGGCCCCCGGGGCTGGGAGTGACCCCCAGGAATGTTGACATGTCCTTAGCTTTGGGGTGACAGTGTGGACTGACCCTAAGCTAAAAGAATTATGGATTATGGACATTAGCAGCATATGGCTGATGTCATGACTATTGCAAAGGGAATAAACTTTTGAGGGATTGTGGGTATGAGGGACTACTTTATTATTATTATTTATTTAAGAAAGGAGACATTAACAAAACCGTAGGATAAGAGGGGTACAATTCCACACAATTCCCAGCATCTGATCTCCATATCCCATCCCCTCCCCTAATAGCTTTCCCATTCTTTATCCCTCTGGGAGTATGGACCCAGGGTCATTGTGGGATGCAGAAGGTAGAGGGGAAACTGACGATCCTTCCTAGCCAACTGAATCCACATGGATCCCAGTCACTTTCAAAGCCAGCAACAAGCAGCTCCTGACAGCTTTCAACCTGACGCTGTTGACTGGCTACGGAAGAAGGGCAAACGCTAGAAGAAGTACTGCTTTAGCTGTGTCCCAAATATTTTGATAGCTTGTGTCTTCATTTTCATTTGTTTCCAGGAACATTTGAATTTCTTGCTTGAGTGTCTCTCTGACCCAGTGGTTCTTAACCAGTATGTTGTTTAGTTTCCAAATTCTGTGTCTTTTAATAATTTTCTGTTTGTTGTTAAATGTTAGCTTTACTTCACTGTGGTCTGAGAAGAAACTTGGGATGATTTCAATGCTCTTGAATTTGTTGATGCTGTCTTTGTGGCCTAACATGTGGTCTATCCTTGAGTATGTGTTGTGTGGATTGATTTGAAAAGAATGTGTATTCCAGTTTTTTGGGGTGAAGAACTCTGAAAATGTCCAGGAGGTCTAGTCTGTCTATCTCTTCATTCAATTCTCTTGTTTTTGTTGATTTTCTGCTTTGTTGATCTAAGTGTGAGAGTGGGTGTTAAAGTCTCCCACTATTGTTGTATTACTATTGATGTGTTTTTGTAGTTCTTTCAGTAGGTGTTTGATGTATTTATATTTAGATGGTCCCTCATTGGGTGAGGTTTTTTTTTTTTTTATATATATTTATTTATTTTGCTATACCCCACCGCCTCTCAGTCTTTCTGTACAAAGCATCTTGGGGCTGCCAAGTGTTTGCCTGAATAACAGAATAACAAAGAAATAGCACAGAAAGGCACAGGCACATTATTATTTTTCTCAATGGCTGTGCCCTCCACTAGCTCTTGAATTTGGCGCCAGTTGGAGACTTTTGAGTTAGTACTAGGGGCCAGGTGGAGGCACATCTATGTGAGAAATATTCCAGTTGGTTGTAGCCTTTTCATTGATGTCTGACAGTGCAGTCTGACTATAGACCCCTGACTTTTACATGTCTATGTGACGACAACCATGCCTTGTTTTTCTTCAAAATTAGTTAAGACTTCCCAGCCCCTTCCTAAATCTCCCATTCCCATTATAGCCAAGTTGTACATTCAGACTTCCTGGCCAAAAGCCCCTTCCTCTATCTCTATTTCCCAGTATAGCCACGTTGTCCTGGCCAAATTCCCCTTGCACTTCCTTTCCCATTATAGTAGACCCCCAGCTCCCTCCTATTATCCACTCCCCTTTTCCTGAACATGGTTAGATTGTGAGCCAATTCCCTCTTGCCAAAGGGGAAGAGGACAGGTTGTTTCCACGTCCAGTAATGTATAAAAAGGCTCTGAAGATTGCCTTTGGTGTGCTTGCTGGCTTATACCCTTGTACCCATATATATATATATATGTAAAAATTTTGCTTTGCTTGTGACTCTCAGTGTCTCAGTCCTTGTTTTAAGGCATAGGCAGAGTGTATTTTGCACTGTTTCCCACATCTGGTTAAGCCCACACACTATAGTGTGAAAGGACCCAGGTTCAAACCCCTGGTCCCCACCTGTAGGGCGGAGCTTCACAAGTGGTGAAGCTCTCTGTCTCTCTGTCTCTATCCCCCTCTCTCTCCCATCTTCTTTCTGTCTCTCTTAAATAATAAGTAAATAAAAATACTTAATAAAAAAGATTTAGTACTTCCCTCTACTAGTTCATGAAAGAAGAAAGAAAAAAGAGACCTTAGTCTTGAATAAAAAAGTGTAAAGCATATCTGTCTGTATTATTTTAGTATTTTAATGAGAAAAACAGAGAGATAGAGAAAGAGAGAGAGAACTCCCAGAGCTCTGCTCAGCTCTAGCTGATGGTGGTGCAGGGATTGAACCTGGGACCTCAGAGCCTCAAGCATGAAGGTTTTTTGCAAAACCATCATGCTGTCTCCCCAGGCCTTATGTGTCTGTACTCCCAAGTCATCTGAGAGAGCTGTGACTGGCAGATACTAGGTTCGTGTGTATTTCCTTCCACAAATCACAACAGACACAAGAGTCGGGAGATGAGCATTCCTTCTTGGTGCCATCAAGCCCTGAGCCCATTTCAGTTTTGCTCATTTCCCTTTAGAACTCAAGCTTTTATTTTTAAGTTGCCTGTTGTACCTGCCTATGTCTTCTCGTCCAGAAGTGCTTCTTGAACTTCCATAATTTTTATAACCTTGGTCCCCTAAAGTTTTCAGGCTAGTTGCTTTTTTGTTCCTTGTTTGGGTTTGTCTGACATCCCCTTACTGTTAGATTCAGATTTAGTGTCTCTGGCAGAAGTAGAACAGAGGGGGCATTCTGTAGAGTTCCTCTAAGACTCCTTTCTCTAAGTCTTGGGTCTGTTCAATGGAAAATAGCATTTGCAAAACTTGGGTGCTAGCCACATTCATTGTCCCTCTGCAGAATATTTCAGCTACAAATGTGCCTATGTGTGTATGTCTGTAGTTCATGCGTTTATCCATATGAACGCACACTCCATAGCTTTGCCCAAAGAAAATTTTTGGAAAATGTCATCTCAGTGGTGATAATATATTCAGACTCATAATTTAAGCAGTATTTTTCCTTCCCTTTAAAAAGGATGTGTGTGTGTGTGTGTGTGTGTGAGAGAGAGAGAGAGAGAGAGAGATCATCACTCTGACATTTGTGATGCTGTGAAGTGGGGTTGCGGGCATCTCTCTTTCTCTTTCTCTTTCTCTTTCTCTTTCTCTTTCTCTTTCTCTTTCTATTTCTATCTCTCCATTCCCTTTCAATTTCCCTCTATCCTATCAAAAGAAAAAGGGGGAAAAATAAAAGGAAATAATGGCCACCAGCATCGGTGAATTTGTTTTGCAAGGGCAGAGCCCCATGGATAAACTTGGTGGCAAAACAAAAACAAAAAACCAAACATGTGCATAGTCTGTGTTTGTATACACACATGCACACATTTGCACACACTTCCTGGTTTTATCCACAGGCTTTCTGGAACGATTGCCATCTCACTGGCATTGCTACATGCAGACACGGAGTTTTAACAATATTATTGGGGCCAGGTGGTGGCGTACCTGGTTAACACACACATTACAGTGCTCTGTGAGAGATGGAATACCCCAAATTGGACTAGTTCATTTAAGTAGAGAAGATGTCTTAGAAACTAGATAAGATAAAATTACACTAATGCACTAATTGCTTTCCCCCCCTTTTTTATTTAAGAAAGGATTAATTAACAAAACCATAGGGTAGGAGGGGTACAACTCCACACAATTCCCACTACCCAATCTCCGTATCCCACCCCCTCCCTGATAGATTTCCCATTCTCTATCCCTCTGGGAGCATGGACCCAGGGTCATTGTGGGTTGCAGAAGGTGGAAGGTCTGGCTTCTGTAATTGCTTCCCCGCTGAACACGGGCGTTGACTGGTCGGTCCATACTCCCAGTCTGCTTCTCTCTTTCCCTAGTAAGGTGTGTCTCTGGGGAAGCTGAGCTCCAGGGCACACTGGTGGGGTCTTCAGTCCAGGGAAGCCTGGCGGGCATCCTGATGACATCTGGAACCTGATGACTGAAAAGAGAGTTAACATACGAAGCCAAACAAGTTGTTGAGAAATCATGGACCCAAAGCTCGGAATAGTGGAGAGGAAGTGTTAGGGGGATACTCACTGCAAACTCTAGTGTACTTCTGCTTTCAAGTATATATTTTGCAGTAGTTTATGGGTACGTGTGAACATATGCTCTCTGTCACAGAAACTGGTGTATATCTAGGTTTTGGGACTTTGTTAGAAAGTGAACCACCTGAGATGGAATTAGAGTGTACTATAAAAGGAAAGGTCTCACCCGAGTACTGAAGCTGAAGGGTTGTCATTCCACACGTGAAGTCTCTGGACACAGTCTGAGGTGAAGTATGTTGAGGTGGCAATCGTTGCGTTGGTTAGGTTGTGATCAGCAGATGCAGTATTTTTTTATATGGATTGGGAGAGGCATATGGGAAAGTGGGCCCTATCCAATGGTTCCAGGACTGGGGGAAGTAGAGGCTCTATATTGGAGATGTGAGGTTCCTGCTGTCTTAGGGTTCAAAAAGACAATCGATAGTTAATGTTATCATCACATTATTTGGTAATTGGGTTAACTTTGAAAAGTCCTTTTGTTAGGGTTTGCTGTACAGTACCCAGTATCTTGTATATAGCTGTGCTATTGGTTGCTTCTGATCTACTTGGTCTGGGCTTTTGAGAGAGTCCGCATATCAAATACACAGCCTATATATTAAAAAGACTTAGTTTGTGTTTTGAAAAACTTCAAGACATACAATTAATTATCCCACTATCATATTAATTAACTAGTGATTTATATGACTACATTTTACTAGGAGTGTACATAAACACCATTCCCACCACCAAAAGACCACAGTGACCCATCCCTCCCACCCACTCCCACCCCCCACTGGCCCAGGAAGCTGCATGTCTACCCCTCACCTCAGGGTTTTTAATTTGATGCCCTACTTATAATTTGGTCAGGTCCTGCTTTTAGTTTCCCTTTCAGATTTTCTTACTCAACTTCTGTTGATGAGTGGGATCATCCCATACTCATCTTTATCTTTCTGACTTACCTGACTTAACATAATTCCTTCTAGCTCTGTCCAAGATGAGTCAGAGAAGGTGGGTTCATTGTTCTTGATAGCTGCATAGTATTCCATTGTTTATATATACCACAGCTTTCTCAGCCACTCATCTGTTGTTGGGCACCTGGGTTGCTTCCAGGTTTTAGCTATTATGAATTGTGCTGCTATGAACATAGGAGTACACACCTCTTTTTGGTTGGGTGTTATGGAGTCCTTGGGGTATAACCCCAGGAGAGGAAGTACTGGATCAGATGGAAGGTCCATGTCTAGCCTTGTGAGAGTTTTCCAGACTGTTCTCCACAGAGGCTGTACCAATTTACATCCCCACAAGCAATGTAAAAGGGTTCCTCTGTCCCCACATCCTCTCCAGCATTTGTTGCTGCTGTCCTTTTTGATGTATGCCATTCTTACAGGAGTGAGGTGGTATCTTAGTGTTGTCTTAATTTGCATTTCTCTGACAATCAGTGACCTAGAGCAGTTTTTCATATGTTTGTTAGCCTTTTGGCTCTCCTCTGTAGTGAATGTTTTGTTCATATCCTCTGCTCATTTTTGGATGGGGTCATTTGCTTTTTTGGTGCTAAGTCTGGTGAGCTCTTTATATATTTTGGTGATTAGTTTCTTGTCTGATGTATGGCATGTGAAGATCTTCTCCCATTCTGTAAGGGGTCTCTCTGTTTGTTTAATAGTTTCTACCCATTTTTTTGATTTATGTGTTTCTTTTTTTATGCTCTGTTGTTCCTCAGTTGTTTTGTCGTTTCCAGAAGATGTGGTCAGAGCTCAAGCCAGTAGCAGCTTCTCAGTCTGCCATCTTCTGGGAACCCCCGAATAAATTTCTTATACTTCACTTATGTACTGCAGCTGTGTTAGTTTGTGTGGGTTCGGATTAATTGATCTCAGTTTTTCTTGCTTTGTAATGGGTATGGTCAGAAACAAAACTTAACACGCGCAAAGACCCGGGTTCAAGCTCCTGGTCCCCACTTGCAGGGAGAAAGCTTTACAAGTGGTGAAACAGGTTTGCAAGTGTCTCTTTGTCTCTCTCCTTTTCTATCTCCCCTTCCCTCTCAATTGCTGGCTGTCTATCCAATAAATAAAGAAAGAAAATAATATAAACACTAAAAAATTTTTTTTTCTTTTTAAAAAGCTTTACTTAGGAGGGAGAGTGAAAGACCCCATGTAGCCTTCTGGCATTTATAATGCCAGGGGTCAAACTCAGGAATGCACACTTTTTTTTATTACTCTTTTAAAAATTTATTTATTTGCTTATTTTTACCAGAGCACTACTCCACTCTGGTTTATGGTACTGTGGGTCATTTTTTTTTAATTTATTTTTTATTTAAGAAAGGGCCTATGGTAACCTGGGTCTTTGGAGCCTCAGGCAAGAGTCTCTTTGCATGACTATTAGGAATAACAAACAGCAGGACTGAATACTTGTAGGTGCACCTCCTGGGCCAGTTCACAATCTTTCCTTTAACAATGGCAACATAAGCATAAGTTTCATACGTTGCAAAGACTGTCATGTGATCTCTGATTATTTAAGTCTATTTTAAACTTACTGAATTATGACAATTGTGAATCAATGTAAGTCTTTTTATTTTGTTCATTTTTTTTTCCATCTTCAGAGGAACTGAGAAAAGGAAAGGTCTGTAGCTCCAGATCCAAACACAACAGCCAGGTAAAGGAAGTGCAAGTCATGGGAGGCCGGGAAGACAGTTTAAAAGGACTTTTCAGCTAGGTGAGGGGAGATAGCTTAGTGGTTATACAAAGAGACTCTCATGCCTGAGGCTCCAAAGTCCCAGAATCAATCCCCTACACCTCCATAAACCAGAGTTGCACAGTGCTCTGGTAAAAAAAAAAAAAAAGAGAAATCAACAAAGAAATCAGGATGAAATTCTAAGATACTCTGTCACTTCAAACAAGTTCCTGCCCTGCTCTGAACCTCAGTTTACCCAAAATATAAGAAAAACAAAAAGAAAGTTCTATAAAGTTCTTCTGACATCTAATTTTCTGGAAGCAGTACCAACTCCCAGGGGTAAGATAAGATCACAACTAACTTGGACTGAATTAAAGCCTGGGTTCAAGCCCTCTTTCCCCACCAGTCCCCACCTGCAGAGGAGAAGCTTCACAAACAGCAAAGCAGGAATGCAGGTGTCCACCGTTCTCTCTCCTTCTCTGTCTCCTCCAGGGTTATCTCTGGGGCTAGGTGCCTGCACTATGTATTAATCCACTGCTCCTGTGGCCATAATTATTATTATTATTGTTATTATTATTATTATTGTTAGTCTGCTTCTAGGACCCCTTCTGTTGCATTGCTTAACTCTGTGGTCTATTTCCATAATCATTGTTTTCATTGGTTTAATCCCCACTGGTTCATGTGCTTTTTCCTTCTCCCCACCCCCTATCCTATGTACTTCCTCTTCCTGACACTTCTGCCTCAGGAGATATATAAGGACAGGATTGTGATTAGAGATAGCTAGCTTGCACTGCATCCCCGCTCATCAATAAAGATTGAACTGAGTCTCAGCTCAGCCGTGAGTTCCTTGTCGTCTCTCTCCAGCCCACGAAGCTAGACCAGCAACCGGCACCCCGAACTGGGACCAGCAATTATTATTTGCTTTTTTCATTTTTTGGATAGGACAGAGAAATTGAGAGGGGAGGGGAAGATTGAGGGAGAGAAAGACAGACACCTGCAGGCCTGCTTCACCACTTGTGAAGTGACTCCCTGCAGGTGGGGAGCCGGGGTTGGAACCGGGACCATGTGCATTGTATTATGTGTGCTTAACCTGGTGTGCTACCACTTGGCCTGCTAGTGAATAATTTGTTTAAAATATGTTAGAATGGGGGACTTTGTGATGGTGCACCAGGTTAAGTGCACTTAGTACTAAGTGCAAGGACCTGCACAAGGATCCTGGTTCCAGTCTCAGGCTCCCCACCTGCAGCAGGGGTTCTTCACAGGCGGTGAAGCAGGTCTGCAGGGGTGTATCTTTTCCCCCTCCTCTGTCTTCCCCTTCACTCTCAATTTCTCTTTGTCCTGCTGAATTAAAAAATGGAAAGAATAAAAGGAGCAGTGGATTCATAATACTTACACAGAGCGTCAGCAATAACCCTGGAGGAAAAAAAAAGAAAAAAAAAACATAGTTAAACTATAGGGAGAGGAGCATGGCATATCTCCCCTAAGTAATTTCAGAATCAGTGCAGAGGGCTATACAGTTTAATGATACTAACAAAGAGCTGAAAATGACATGATTTCTGGCCTATGACAGATCGCTGACATTTTACAATAGAAGTGTCCATTCTGTCTCTTAAAGTTTTTAATGGAGTCTAAAAACTGTGGTGATTTTTATGCTCACTATCGTTCATTTTAAAAATACAACCCTACAAATAAACTATTTTCGGTTGTCAAGTCACATTGCCCCTTATCTCCTTGACATTGCATTTCAAGTTCTCTTCCCTATTAGAATTTCAAGGCAGCATAATATATTTTGTACTGGAAAGTCTTTTAATCGTGTGATCAGACCTCCCTGAAACAAAATGCTCTGTAGACTCAGTGATTTACAAATGCTCCTCTTTACTGAAATGCAGTTTGGCTCCTTTCCCTGAATTAGACTCCTACAATCATTTTTAATGTGAGACTCCTCAGTATGAATATGAATTAGAGATTTTATATTTACTTTAAATATTTTTATTTATTTATTACTGGATAGAGACAGAGACATTGAAAGGGTGGGGGACATAGAGAGGGAGAGAGACAGAGAGAGACCTGCAGCCCTGCTTCACTACTCCTGAAGCTTTACCCCTGCAGATGGGGATCAGGGGCTTGAACCCAGGGTCCTTTCTCATGAGAATGTGTTAGCTCAATGGGGTCTGCCACTGTCTGGCCCCTTTCAGTTCCTAACTAACATGGAATACATGATTCCCTTTTGTTCCATGTTTGTTTTTTTATTTAATTTTTGTATATTTTATTTATTGGATACAGACAACCAGAAATTGAGAGGGGAAGGTGAGATACAGAAGGCAAGGGAGAGAGACAGAGAGACACCTGAAGCCCTGCTTCAACACTCCTGAAGCTTTCCCCCTGCAGGTGTGGACCAGGGGCTTGAACCTGGGTCCTTGTGCACTGTAGTATGTGAAGCACACAGCGCTTAACCAGCTGTGCCATCACCTGGCCCCCTATTAACTGAATTTTAAGCAAAGCAGATTTTATCGTACACCATGTCCTTTTGAAATAGGCCAGAGCTGTGCAGAGTGCATGGTGGCAAGACACTCTGGGCACCAAGGGTCACAACGTCTCTCTGACCTGTGCTCTGGAGACAGAGTGACATGGACACATTCCCCATGGCTGCAGGGCAGGTCTAGTTTGGAAAGAACATGGTGAAAGTGAGTCGGGAAAGTGTGGGACTATGTGTAAGCTTGGTAGAACTTAGGGAAAACTCCCCCCATCCTTGCATGGAGGTCTAGAAAGACACCCCCTTGTTAGCCACTCTCACAAGAGATGAGCAAAGGGGAAAAATGTCTCTCAGACTCAGTTTCCTCTTATCAGACTCTCAAGCCCACAGAGATCTCACTGCTTCTCCTGCTAACTGCAGGCCACATGGCTGCCTGCTTTAAGGTTCATTTACTCAAAGTTTATCTCACCTTCTGATCACAAAGGAGAACACACCTTATCACACACTCCTAACAGTGCCCTTTGATGTCCTTAATTTGCATCAAACCTTGCTTATCTTCTCTCTATCTCACCTTAACTGGTTTAACCCCTATGCTTCTTTCAAATTGTCGGTGTTCACTAGGGGTGACACCCAGCAGGAGGGCGAATCCGACCGGTTCTCTCTCGCTCACTCAAGGGACAACACAAAGCAGAGACATTGGGGAGAAATGATGTGCTCTCAAATCTCGTTTATTAGCAGGTGGACATGAGTTTAAATAGAAAACCAAACAAAGGGAATTATTTAAATATGTCAGAAATTACAGGTTTCTTAAAGGTCAGCTTGCCTCTATGGTAGGGGGCTGGTATGACAGGAATTGATGAATACAAGACAGTTATTTTCCATGAAGCAAGCAACTTAATTATCCAAAGGTATTTGAGAGAAACATAGGGGTTAAACCAGTAGGGTGAGACAGAGAGAAGATGGATATCAAAAGGCCATATAGGTTGGAATTTCTCTTGTCTGGGGTCTGAGATGTATGATGGAGTATGTGATAAGGTGTGTTCTCCTCTGTGATCAGAAGGTGAGGTGAACTTTGAGTAAATGAATCTTAAGGTAGGCAGCCATGTGGCCTGTGGTTAATGGAGAGAGGTAGTGAGGTTTCTGTGGGCTTGAGAGTCAAGAAGGAAAGAACTAAGTCTGAGAGACATGGTTTCTCCCCTTGCTCACCTCGGTTGAGGGAGACTAACAAGAGGGTATCTTCTCAGACCTCCATCCAAGGATGGGGGGAGTTCTCCCAAAGCTCTATCAAGCTTTCTTATAGGCCCACATCAAATGCCTTTGGGTTATTAAATGCCTGCATCAGGAGACTAATTATCTTGACCTTTATGTATCTGCATCAATTCTTGTCATACCAGCCCCCTACCATAGGGGCAATCTGACCTTTAAGAAACCTGTAATTTCTGATGTATTTGAAAAATGTTCTTTGTCTTCATCCCTATGTAAACCCAAGCCCACTCCCAAATAAACAAGAGTGTTCCAGTTCTCCCCGGTGTCTCTTATCTATATCGCTGAGTCCTTGAACTAGCGAGGGAGAACTGGTAAGCTTACCTTTGTGGCTGAGAGTCATCCACGTAAGTGCCAGCAGGAAAGGGGTCCCTCTTCTCCCCTTCTGCAGTGGCAGTATCTGTGAGAATGGATGTGTGTGCTTGGTCAGGTCTTGAGTGGGAAGATGACTTGCAAGCCCAACACTGGAATCTTGATTTGATTTCACCATCATCCTCCATGCCTTGGGAGTTCGGGGTAGTGTGGGGTGGGATGGGGTCTCTAACCTGTGCAGAAGTTTCACAGCTCAACCTGAAACCAGGAATCCCAGAGTCTTCCTCCTGTGGTCCCTCAGCATGTCTGTATGTTTACAGATGGCCTGTGTCACTTTCCCAACTCATCATCTACCTGTTTCCTTTCTCCCTCCCCATGCTCACAGTTCTGTGTCACTGAACTGACACTTTACTGCTGAGGGGTTTCAGGTGTCTCCTCTTGCTGAGTGCTGCATAGACACAGCTGTGGGGTGTGGGACTATGTGAAAGCCTGATAGAGCTTAGGGGAGCTCTCTCATCCTTGGGATGTAGGTCTGGAAAGACACCTCACTTGTTAGACTCTCCCTTCTAAGGATGGAGCTAAGAGAGAAATGCTTTATGTGACTCAGTTTCCCCTTGTTAGCCTCTCAAAGCTTCACAGAAGCCTGCAGCCTCTCACACTTACTTCATTCCCCTGCTAGCAGACCAAATGGCTGCCTGCTTGTAAGTTCACTATATTCCCCTCAGAGTTCACCATCCTTTCACCCTTTGATCACACACATAAGCATACTCCATCACAAGCCTTGCCAGTACCCTGGCAGTGAGACCCCCACACCTATTTCCTTGTCTTTGATATCTATGATTTATATCAAGCTTTGTCCTTCTCTGCTTTCTCTCACCCTACTGGTTTAGCCACTATGTTTTTTCTTAATACCTTTGGATAATTAAGATGCCTGCATCATGGAAACTAATTGTCTTGACCTTTTGGTATCACATCAATTCTTGTCGTTCCGACCCCCCCACCATAGGGGCAAGCTGACCTTTAAGAAACCTGTAATTTCTGACATATTTGAAAAATGTCCTTTGTTCTGTTTGCTATAAAACCTGTACCTATTCTGAATAAACTAGACGTTCATACTTGAACCTCTCCTGGTGCTTCTTCTGCATTTAAGTTCCCTTGAACCTTAGATGAGAGGGCCAGCAGCTTACCTCAGGTTGGAGGCACTTCACGTAAGCGCCAGCATGGGAGTCCAAGCCTTTACCCTCCACACCCCAGAGGAGACTCAGGAACAGTGGTTAGAGCCTTAGAGGAGACACAGAGGGACATGAGGCCATGTCTGGTTGGACAACAAGGCAGAAAATCTTTCCCCAAAAGACCTCATTTTGATTAAAAAAAAAAAACCCCAACTATTTATTATTGGACAGAGAGAGAAACTGAGAGGGGAGGGAGAGATAGAGAGGGAGAGAGACAGAGAGAGACCTGCAGCCCTTCATCACTCCTGAAGCTTTCCGCTTGCAGGTGGGGACCAGGGGCTTGAACCCAGGTATCCTTGTGCACTGGAATATGTGCGCTTAAGCAGGTGAGCCGCCGCCTTCCCCACCCCACCTCCAAAGACCTCGTGTCGATGCACTCTTGAAAGACAGTGGGCAGGGTTTATACATTCTGAGGCATTTGAGAAGATCATTGCTAGGCTAGGAGGAGGAGGACAAAGTCAACCTGGGTCTTACCTGAATTGTCGGTCGTGGCCTTGGCAATGCCCCACTGAGACAGTGGTGTGTGCTGAAAGCCGGAGCCAAGTGCAGGCTCTTTGACTTCAGACCATATTAGAGCAACCAGCCTGATTGCGGTCATGGGGCAAGGCGGCCTCTTGCTCCGGAGGGTGAGCCCATTCTGTTCTGTGGAACTTCCTCTGGGCCTGCTGCTTGCCTGATGCTTCCACAGGAGAGGAGAGGCAGCCTTTCCTAAGGAGAGGACATGCAGGCTGGGGAGGGCCTCTCGCCGGCCCCACACCTGTGCGGCCCAGCAGCTGTGCTCAAGCATCAAGCAGTTGTGTCCTTACTCCTCCCTTCCGGGGCCTGGCCACGTGCCCCCTCGCCATCCCAGCATGCCAACGAGGCTTCTGCAAACGCCTCACCTGTCTGTGGCCGCTCAGTTTGTTGTTAAAATTTCGGAGGCTCTGGCCGGGCGGGTCTAGCTTCACAGGCGGGTAACAGAGACTCGGAGACAATGGCTGGGCAGGGAAGCTGTATTTCTTTATTCAGGAACAACGATTCATAAACTAAGACAAACTAATCACCAAACAGAACTCTGCTGTCTCTGCGGCGGCACAAGCACTCCCTCTTACTCTGTAACTCGGGAACTCTCCAACTCTTCCACTGTGGAACTCTCTTACTCTCTCACTTTGAAACTCTCGAACTCAGGAACTCAGGAGGTCTGTCACTCTCGAACTCAGGAACCCTCTCTCTTACTCTGGAACTCAGGAACCCAGGAACTCTGTCTCTCTGGCACTCTCTCTTACTCTGTAACTCTGAAACTCTCGAACTCAGGAACTCAGGAACTCTGTCACTCTCCAACTCAGGAACCCTCTCCCGGGGTTACTTGGGGCGGGGCCAAGCAGGCCCGCGAAATTAATAGGACTGATCCAATTCTCTTGGGTGGGGGGCTAGAACAAACCAATGTAAAGCATACGACAATTCTGCAAACGCCTCACCTGTCTGTGGCCGCTCAGTTCACCGGCTGGTGCTTGGCTGCTTTCCTCCACTGTCCCCAAGAGCTCCGGAGATGACCAGCCTGGCTGCTAGGAGGAGGAGAGACAGCAGGAGGCAAAAGGCTCCTCTCAGGTCCAGCAGGACATGGGTCGCACTTGTTGTCCAGCTTCCAAATCACTGTAGAACCAGCCGGCTCAGTCTTTCATGCTAGGATTCACTCATTCTGCAAACATATGCTGGGACCCGGCTGTGTGCACCGCTCCCTGCTGGCTCATGGAGCTGCTGAGAGAAAACCCAGTGGTCTTGCTCTGCCCAGCCTGGAGGGAGGGAGGGAGGGAGGGGTTCACCCGCCAGGGCCCAGCGTGTGGAGGATTCAGACCTGTGGGCTCTCAGCACCATTGTGAGGAGGAAAGCCAGGGCCAGGGACGCTCAGAGGAGCCTGACTCTGCTCCTGCCCTGACTTACTGCTTTTTTCCTCTCCTGCTTCTTTGTATAGAGACAGAGAGAAATTGAGAAAAGAGGGAGAGGCAAAGAGGTCAAGAGGAAGACAGACCCCTGCAGTCCTGTTTCACCACCTGTGAAGCTTTTTGTCTTCTGCTGTTGGGTATGGGGAGGGGGGGTTTGAACTTGGGGCTTTGCCTTTGGTAATGGGTGCTGTCTCCTGGGTGTGCCACTCCCTGCGGCCCCCTTTTTATTTTTGACCACCAGGGTTATTTTGGGGTTTCAGTGACTGTATGACTCCACCATTTCTGGTGGCCATATTTTTTTTTTTCCTTTTTGAGAGAAGGTAAGAGCTAGAGGCAGAGATTTGCAGCCCTGCTTCACTGCCTGTGAAGTCTCCCCCGGCAGGGAACCGGGAGCTCGAACCCAAGTCCTTGTGCTTGGCAATGTGTCTGCTCAGCTGGTTTCCTGCCACTACTCTTGGCAGACAGGCAGGCAGGCAGGGGGCATCTGGGGGCAGCAGTGGGGCTGGCAGGCTGGCACCCAAGGGCCCGAGTTCAGGCAGGAGCTGGGTTGGGGGCTGCAGGTTTGGAGACAGGCTCAGCTACAGGCAGGGGCCAGCAGCTCCTCTGACACTGCACCCTTTCTCCACTCTGCCTTTGTCCTCTCCCTCTCCCTCTCCCTCTCTCTCTCTCTCTCTCTCTCTCTCGCTGCCCTTCTGCCAGCACCCTGGGGAGACCCTTGTGCTTTCTGCTGTTCTCAGCCTGAGTCCCCATCCTACCCAGAGGCAGACCCCCAGCCTTCTCCCATGTTTCCCCCTCCCAGGCCTGTCTAGAGATCTCCCTCTGTCTCTCCCTTCTTTCTCCACGCAGCCTCTCAGAACCTGACCCCTGCTGACCTGGCAACCTCCCGGTGAACCTGGGTGCAGATGTTGGAGAATACAGGGTGGCTAGAATTCACTTTCTCCCTGTCTGGGACTGAATCCGCCGCTCTTCTTCTTCTGCACGACTAATTTAAAGGGAACTAAAAATAACCCACTTTCAGTATTAAAGCGATGAAAGACAAAATAAATAAAAATAGAATGGCGTCTCCATTTCCAGGCAGGAGCAGCAGTTTCTTGCTATTCTGGAAGGGGAGCTTGCTCTCTGTCTGCCTCCCAATGATTCCCATTTTAATTGCTCTGGGAGCCAAATAGAAGAGGAGGCTGTTCAGAGGTGGTGTTTGTTGGGTCTAAGTGATAATCCCTCAGAATTCTGTCATTGTGTGTGTGCTGTGGTGAAGAGAGTTCTCTTGGAGTTAGACTTCCAGTGGTGATGCAAAGTTTTTTTTTTTTTTTTTTTTTAGTTGTAGGCATTATGTGCCTTGGAATAAGATATGCCAGTTAAAATAGGTTTACAACTCATTTGAAGGACGTCTGAAGGATGAAAAATAAAAACTAGGAGACCAGGCCATAGTGCAGTGGGTTAAGAGCATGTGGTGCAAAGTTCAAGGACAGGCATAAGGCCCTGGGTTCGAGCTCCTGGCTCCCCACCTGCAGGGGGGAGTCGCTTCACAAGCAGTGAAGCAGGTCTGCAGGGGTCTGTCTTTCTCTCCCTCTCTCTGTCTTCCTCTCTTCTTTCCATTTCTCTCTGTCCTATCCAATAACAACATCAATGGCAACAATAATAATAACCACCACCACAATCATAATAAAAAACACAAGGGCAACAAAAGGGAAAATAACAGACTCCAGGAGCAGTGGATTCGTAGTGCAGGCACTGAGCCCCAGCAATAACCCTGGAGGCCAAACAACAACAAAAGAAAAATAAAAACTAGGAGGAGGTTGGGAATTTGATTTCTGGGCCAGGATCCTGAGAGCTGACAGGCCTGTGACTCCTGCTCTTGTGGGGGCTGGGTGTATGTGTGTGCCGGGGGGGGGGGGGGCTGGGCTGTTTTTAAGCCCTGATTCACAGCTGTTGTTGAAGCCATCTGTGGGTTGAGTTCTCGGAGGTGGCACAGAGAGGAGGAGGGGCTCAGGAGAGCAGCACCTGCAGGGACAGCCAGGAGAATGCTTCCTGAGGCTGTCACACATGAGGAAGCGGGGGTCCAAAAGGTGGACCAAGGCCTAAGCGGTGTGGGTGACGGGGCAGAGGGGAGGGAGTCCCCGAGCCCACTGAGGTCAGCATCTTTGAAAAGCAACATTTTAAAAAAAGTTTTTTTTAATTTTAAAATTATATTTATTTATTTATTGGCTACGGATAGCCAGAAGCCGAGAGGGAAGGGTGTGTTAGAGGGGGAGAGAAACACCTGCAGCCCTGCTTCACCACTTGCAAAGCTTTTCCCTTGCCGGTGGGGACTGGGGACTCGAACCTGGGTGCTTGTGCGCTGTAATATATGCGCTCAACCAGGTGCGCCACCCCCTGGACTCCAAAGCAGCACTTTTTAGGTTTTGTTGTTGTTGTTGTTGTTGTTGGTCATCACTGAGACTTTTTTTTAGATTGGGAGAGGCCAAGAGGTAGAGAGAGAGTGACAGAGACCACAAAATCGAAACTCTATTTTTTCTTTTCTTTTTATTTAAAATATTTATTTTATTTAATTTTAGTTAATTTTTAAAAAATATTTATTTATTCCCTTTTGTTGCCCTTGTTTTATTGTTATAGTTAATATTGATGTTGTTGTTGTTGGATAGGACAGAGGGAAATGGAGAGAGGAGGAGAAGACAGAGAGGAGGAGAGAAAGACAGACACCTGCAGACCTGCTTCACCACCTGTGAAGCGACTCCCCTGCAGGTGGGGAGACTGGGGCTCAAACCGGGATCCTTAAACCGGTCCTTGAGCTTTGCGCCATGTGTGCTTAACCCACTGGGCTACCGCCCAACTTCCTTATTTAATTTTTTTTTTTAGAGTAAAAGTAGTATGTTTTTAAAAAATTTTTTTACTTAAGAAAGGATTAATGAACAAAAACATAAGGTAGGAGGGGTACAACTCCACACAATTCCCACCACCCAATCTCCATAACCCACCCCCTCCACTGATAGCTTTCCCATTCTCTAGCCCTCTGGGAGCATGGACCCAGGGTCATTGTGGGATGCAGAAGGTAGAAGGTCTGGCTTCTGTAATTGCTTCCCCGCTGAACATGGGCGTTGACTGGTCGGTCCATACTCCCAGTCTGCCTCTCTCTTTCCCTAGTAGGGTGGGTCTCTGGGGAAGCGGAGCTCCAGGACACATTAATGGGGTCTTCAATCCAGGGAAGCCTGGCCGGCATCCTGGTGGCATCTGGAACCTGGTGACTGAAAAGAGAATTAACGTACAAAGCCAAACAAATTGTTGAGCAATCATGGACCCAAAGCTTGGAATAGTGGAGAGGAAGTGTTAGGGAGGTACTCACTGCAAACTCTAGTGTACTTCTGCTTTCAGGTATATATTTTGCAGTAGTTTATGGATACGTGTGCACATAAGCTCTCTCTCACAGAAACTGGTGTATATCTAGGTTATGGGACTTTGTTAGAAAGTGAACCACCTGAGATGAAATTAGAGTGTACTATAAAAGGAAAGGTCTCACCCGAGTAATGAAGCTGAAGGGTTGTCATTCCACACGTGAAGTCTCTGGACACAGTCTGAGGTGAAGCATGTTGAGGTGGCAATTGTTGCATTGGTTAGGTTGTGATCGGCGGATGCAATATTCTTTGGTTTGGATTGGGAGACGCATACGGGAAAGTGGGCCCTACCTTATTTAATTTTTCATGAGAGAGAGGAAGACAGACAGAGAATGACCAGAGCACTGCTTAGCTCTGTCTTATCTCAGTGCTGGAGATTGAACCTGGGACCTCAGAGCCTCAGGCAAGAAAGTCTTTTGCAGAACCATGATGCCATCTTCCCAGCCACCCTTGAAACTTTCTTCGATGTGCTGGGGGCTGGGCTCCAACCTGAGTCACTGTGCAACAGAGCTATTTGGCCAGTCCCCAAATATCAGTTTTTATTGATTTTATTGATAAGAATTCTATATGAGGCAGAGAGAAAGATAGAATGAAGAACTAGGGCACCAGCCAAGTAGAGGCAGTGCTGGGGATTGAACCGGAAACCTCAGGCTTGAGAGTCTGGTGCTCTGCCATTGAGCTGTCTTCCCAGCCCCAGGGCCGTCTGCATCTCACAGACTTTCTCCACCTGTCCTGTGGGAGAGTTGAGTGAAGACCCCTCTGAGGTAGCAGCTGCTGCTTCCCATAGACAAGGGGGAAGTAGTTCAAGCAGAGACAGGAAGGGGAGTGGGTCCTGTCAGCCCTCTGCTGCAAGGTGACCAGGTGCTCAGCCCAGAAGTGCGAACGAGGAGGAGGTAGCCAGGAGGGCATGCTGGCTTCAGGCGTCCCAAGACCAGGGGCTGCGGGTCTGAGACAGAGCCCTGACCAGATTCACAAAGATGGCACCTGTCTCCTTCATGGCCTGAGCAGATCTGTTCATTCACAGCAGAGAGCTGTTGTGGGTGGGGCAGGAGAGGAAGGAGGACCTGCAGGGAAAGCCGGGCTGAGTCCTAGCACACAAAAAGAGAGCAGGACTCCGGCTCCAGAGGATGCTGTCCTGATGAACCCCAGACATAAGCTGTCTCTATAGGCAAAGCATGAGGGTAACCATGGCAACAGCACATCCCCAGCCCAGGCCCTCTGATGCCCAACCACAAGAAGCTTAGGTGAGCAAGGGTGAGCCTAGCTCTGGACAGGACAGCCATCCGGCCTCTTCTGTCTTACACTTTTCTTAATTTTTTTTTTAAATTTCAGCAGCAACAACAAAGAGTCATGAGGTATATTAAAAAATAATAAAGTTTCACACTCCTAAGAAATAGAGAAATTAGCAGAACCCAATGCAGAGCTGACACAGCTGTAGGAACTAGCTGAAAGGGAATTTGAAATAGCAGTGATTGATGCCTTCAAGTCCCAGATGGCTTAGCTAGGGAATGACATCCAACACATAAGGCAGGAATGATGCTAATTCTTCACAGACACTTCCTGAAAATAGAAGAGGAGACACTTTCAAACTCTTCAAGTTAGTGTCTCCCTCGTAACCACAGCCAAAGCAAGACACGACAGAATGTGAGGCTGTGCATCAGTTTTCCTCAGGAACACAGGTGATGTGATAGTCTTCAAGAAATGGTAGTAGGGAGTCGGGCGGTAGCGCAGCGGGTTAAGCGCACGTGGCACAAAGCGCAAAGACCAGCGTGAGAATCCTGGTTCGAGCCCCTGGCTCCCCACCTGCAGGGGAGTCGCTTCACAAGCCGTGAAGGTCTGCAGGTATCTGTCTTTCTCTCCCTCTCTCTGTCTTCCCCTCCTCTCTCCATTTCGCTCTGTCCTCTCCAACAACAATGACATCAGTAACAATAATAATAGCGACAACAGTAAAATAACAAGGGCAACAAAAGGGAATAAAAAAAATGGTAGTAGCTGAGGCCAGAAAGTGTCTCAGAAGTATAGAGCATGCCTTTCATACTTGAAGCCCTGGGTTTGATTACCAGCACCACATATAATGGGATGATCCTTTGCTCTCTCCCTCTCTCCCCCTCTCTCTCTTTCTTTCTCTGGCTCTCCTTAATAAAAGAGAATATATTAGAAAACCCAAGTCAACCCCCCATGACCAAGTGGCTTTGTCTCAACATGCAACATTGGTCTGATATTTGGAATCTGATCAATATAACCACTTGTGAAAAGACTAGAGAAGAAAGACTTTATCATCGATGGAAGTTTAAAAAGCATTTGGAAGAAAAAAGTGATTAGGAATAGAAGGAAGTATTCTTTTTTAAAAAATTAATTTATTTATTCCCTTTCGTTGTTCTTGTTTTTTTTTTTTATCGTTGTAATTACTATTGATGTCGTCGTTGTTGGATAGGTCAGTGAGAAATGGAGAGAGGATGGGGAGACAGAGAGAGGGAGAGAAAGACAGACACCTGCAGACCTGCTTCACCGCTTGTGAAACAACTCCCCTGCAGGTGGGGAGCCGGGGGCTCGAACTGGGATTCTTATGCTGGCCCTTGTGCTTCGCACCACCTGCGCTTAACCCGCTGCTCCACTGCCTCTCAGAAGGGAGTATTCTTCACCCACTAGTATCAGGCTCCCCGCATCAAAGACAATCCAGGTTCAGTTCTGCGCGCGTATGTGTACTTGACCTCTGTACGCAGGTAGACGACACAGCCCTCTAGAGGGCGGTGGAGTGAGAGGACCTGATGTGAGATGCTTTGAGAAAACAACATTTTCCTGGATACTATCAAGTTAGAGACAAAACAAAACCACCCAGTGACTGTATTCTGATTGCTAAGTTTGTTTCTCATGGGATCTGGGTGAGCAGTTTTAA
Source organism: Erinaceus europaeus (assembly GCF_950295315.1). NCBI lineage: Eukaryota > Metazoa > Chordata > Mammalia > Eulipotyphla > Erinaceidae > Erinaceus > Erinaceus europaeus. The sequence continues at coordinate 4,220,831 of NC_080164.1, read as the reverse complement.
AAGTACATATCTGCTGGAGTTTCTGACTGAGAGAAAGAAGGCATGAGTAAGGTAGAGAAGCAGAGGCTGGAGCTCGATAACCCTTTGTTTCTGGATGAGATTTGGAGATTCCAGTAGGAATTTATGTTTACTTGGTTGTGTGAAACTGAACAGATACAGAAATGAATGTAGATATTGTGTGTGTGTGTGTGTGTGTGTGTGTGTGAGAGAGAGAGAGAGAGAGAGATAAAGAATTATTCTGAAGTCTGTTAAAATGGTAAGAAGATCTGAATTCAGCACTGCTGAATTCACCATGGGAGAGTGGGCTCCAAGCACAGCAGACAGTTGGGGCTGCACAGGCAGGAGCAGAGTGGGGAGGGACAATGAATGGTGACTACCGGGGGAGACATATATGGTAAAGGCTTCCTGTGAAAGTGAAACATATAAATAAATAAATAAATAAATAATAAGCCTAATAAGAATCTTATAAGCAGAGCAAGGACTTAGCATGAATTAGCAGGCGTGAGGAACTTGACCACATACCAAAGATAGGTGATGGCCTGTCTAGGTTAAGATCCCAGCTGACACTGTAAGTCATTCTGATAGACAGCACCTGTTCAAATGTGACAAGGCTGCCTGCCCCTCCTGTGGTGCTCTTCCCCTCATGACAGTATCCCACTGGGGCCTGGCCATATCCTGGACTGTATTCTGGAGTGGAAATGAAGGGCGTTAGCGGAGACAAGGGAAACGCACATTCTGTAGTTTAGCTGATGCTATTGTGCTGACGTTGATGGCCTAGTTCCGAGAAACAGGGTAAGGGTTGTGTCACCAGAGGAGGTGTCTTGAAAGGTGTATATGAGTTGCCCTTTCAAATCTTTTATAAATAAACAGTCTCCAAGTAAAAAGCTAAGAGACATCATAGTCCTAACTGGAAAAGGAGTGAACACTATGGATAAAGTTAGTGATGGACAGAGCAGAGGTATTTCTGGAATAGAGTACATAAGCTTCAGGATGGGCAGACATGGGTTCAAGCCCTTTGTTTCCACAATTTATTTATTTTTTTAAAATTTTTTTCTATTTAAGAAAGGATAAATTAACAAAACCATAGGGTAGGAGGGGTACAACTCCACACAATTCCCACCACCCAATCCCCATAACCCACCCCCTCCCCCGATAGCCTTCCCATTCTCTATCCCTCTGGGAGCATGGACCCAGGGTCATTGAGGGTTGCAGAAGGTAGAAGGTCTGGCTTCTGTAATTGCTTCCCCGCTGAACATGGGCATTGACTGGTCGGTCCATACTCCCAGTCTGCCTCTCTTTTTCCCTAGTAGGGTGTGTCTCTGGGGAAGCGGAGCTCCAGGACACATTAATGGGGTCTTCAATCCAGGGAAGCCTGGCCGGCATCCTGGTGGCATCTGGAACCTGGTGATTGAAAAGAGAGTTAACATACAAAGCCAAACAAATTGTTGAGCAATCATGGACCCAAAGCTTGGAATAGTGGAGAGGAAGTGTTAGGGAGGTACTCACTGCAAACTTTAGTGTACTTCTGCTTTCAGGTATATATTTTGCAGTAGTTTACGGATACGTGTGAACATAAGTTCTCTCTCACAGAAACTGGTGTATATCTAGGTTTTGGGACTTTGTTAGAAAGTGAACCACCTGAGATGAAATTAGAGTGTACTATAAAAGGAAGGGTCTCACCCGAGTAATGAAGCTGAAGGGTTGTCATTCCACACGTGAAGTCTCTGGACACAGTCTGAGGTGAAGCATGTTGAGGTGGCAATCGTTGCGTTGGTTAGGTTGTGATTGGCGGATGCAATATTCTTTGATACGTATTGGGAGATTCACACGGGAAAGTGGGCCCTATCCAAGGGTTCCAGGACTGGGGGAAGTAGAGGCTCTATAGTGAAGATGCGAGGTTCCTGCTGTCTTAGGGTTCAAAAAGACAATCGATAGTTAATGTTATCATCACATTATTTGGTAATTGGGTTAACTTTGAGAAGTCCTTTTGTTAGGGTTTGCTGTACAGTACCCAGTATCTTGTATATAGCTGTGCTATTGGTTGCTTCTAATCTACTTGGTCTAGGATTTTGAGAGAGTACGCATATCAAATACACAGCCTATATATTAAAAAGACTCAGTTTGTGTTTTGAAAAACTTTGAGACATACAATTGATTTCCCCCTCTCATATTAATTAACTAGTGATTTATATGTCTACATTTTGCTAGGAATGTACATAAACACCATTCCCACCACCAAAAAACTGTGACCCATCCCTCCCACCCACTCCCACCCCCCACTGGCCCAGGAAGCTGCATGTCTACCCCTCACCACAGGGCTTTTATTTTGGTGCCCTACTTACAATTTGGTCAGGTCCTGCTTTTAGTTTCCCTTTCAGATCTTCTTACTCAACTTCTGTTGATGAGTGGGATCATCCCATACTCATCTTTATCTTTCTGACTTACCTGACTTAACATAATTCCTTCTAGCTCTGTCCAAGATGAGTCAGAGAAGGTGGGTTCATTGTTCTTGATAGCTGCATAGTATTCCATTGTTTATATATACCACAGCTTTCTCAGCCACTCATCTGTTGTTGGGCACCTGGGTTGCTTCCAGGTTTTAGCTATTATGAATTGTGCTGCTATGAACATAGGAGTACACACCTCTTTTTGGTTGGGTGTTATGGTGTCCTTGGGGTATAACCCCAGGAGAGGAAGTACTGGATCAGATGGAAGGTCCATGTCTAGCCTTGTGAGAGTTTTCCAGACTGCTCTCCACAGAGGCTGTACCAATTTACATTCCCACCAGCAATGTAAAAGGGTTCCTCTGTCCCCACATCCTCTCCAGCATTTGTTGCTGCTGTCCTTTTTGATGTATGCCATTCTTACAGGAGTGAGGTGGTATCTTAGTGTTGTCTTAATTTGCATTTCTCTGACAATCAGTGACCTAGAGCAGTTCTTCATATGTTTGTTAGCCTTTTGGATCTCCTCTGTAGTGAATGTTTTGTTCATATCCTCTGCTCATTTTTGGATGGGGTCATTTGCTTTTTTGGTGCTAAGTTTGCTGAGCTCTTTATATATTTTGGTGATTAGTTTCTTGTCTGATGTCTGGCATGTGAAGATCTTCTCCCATTCTGTGAGGGGTCTCTCTGTTTGTTTAATAGTTTCTTTGGATGTGCAGAAGCTTTTCAATTTGATGTAGTCCCATTGGTTTCTTTCTGCTTTAGTCTTCCTTGCATTTGGGTTTGATTCATCAAAGATGTCCTTGAGGTATAGGTGGGAAAGTGTTTTACCAATGTTTTCCTCTAAGTATTTGATTGTTTCTGGTCTGACATCTAGGTCTTTGATCCATTTGGAGTTGATTTTTGTTTCTAGTGAGATAAAGTGGTTCAATTTCATTCTTCTGCATGTTACAACCCAGTTTTCCCAGCACTATTTATTGAAGAGAGCCTCCTTTTTCCATTTAATCCTTTGGGCCCCCTTATCAACGATTAGATGTCCATAGGTGTGGGGATTTATTTCTGGGCTTTCAATTCTGTTCCACTGGTCTGTGTGCCTATTTTTGTTCTAGTACCATGCTGTTTTGATGATGATGGCTTTATAATATAGTTTAAGGTCTGGGAGTGTGATGCCTCCATTTCTGTTTCTTTTCCTCAAGATGGTTTTGGCAATTCTAGGTGTTTTCAGGTTCCAGATAAATGATGTAGTGTTTGTTCTATTCTCTTATAGAAGCTTGGTGGAACTTTGATCGGTATTGCATTAAATTTGTATATGGCTCTGGGGAGAATATTCATTTTGATGATATTTATTCTTCCAATCCATGAGCATGGGATATCTTTCCATTTCTTGGTATCAGTTTCTATTTCCTTGAGTAGCGACTCATAGTTGTCAGCATACAAGTCTTTCACTTCTTTGGTCAACTTTATTCCTAGGTATTTGATTGATTTTGCTGAAACAGTAAATGGGAGTGATTTCTGGATGTCTTCTTTTTCAGATTTAGTGTTTGCATAAAGAAATGCCACTGAATTTTGTACATTGATGTTGTAGCCTGATACCTTGCTATATTGCCTAATAACTTCCAGTAATTTTCTGCTGGATTCTTTAGGTCTTTCTATGTATACTATTATATCATCTGCAAATAGTGAGAGCTTGACTTCTTCCCTTCCAATCTGTATTCCTTTGATTTCTTTCTTTTGCCTGATTGCTATGGCAAGAACTTCAATACTATGTTGAAGAGTAACAGTGACAGTGGACAGCCTGTCTAGTCCCCAACCTGAGGGGGAATGCTTTCAGCTTCTGTCCATTGAATATGATGTTGGCTGTAGGTTTGCTATATATAGACTCCACTATCTTGAGGAATTTCCCATCTATTCCCATTTTTTGCAGAGTTTTGAGCATGAATGGGTGTTGGATTTTGTCAAAGGCTTTCTCTGCGTCTATTGAGATAATCATGTGGTTTTTGGCTTTGCTTTTATTGATGTGGTGAATGGCATTGATTGACTTACGGATGTTGAACCATCCTTGCATTCCTGGGATGAATCCCACTTGGTTGTGATGAACAATCTTTTTGATATGTTGCTGTATCCAGTTGGCCAAGATTTTGTTTAATATTTTTTCATCTATGTTCATCAGAGATATTGGTCTGTAGTTTTCCTTTTTTGTTCTGTCCCTATCAGCTTTTGGTATCAGGGTGATGTTGGCTTCATAGAAGGTGGAAGGGAGTATTCCTGTTTCTTCAATCTTATGGAAAAGTTTAAGAAGTATGGGTACTAACTGTTTCCTGAAAGTTTTGTAGAATTCGTTTGTGAAGCCATCTGGTCCAGGACTTTTGTTGTTGGGGAGATTCTTAATAACGGTTTCAATTTCTTTGTCTGTGATTGGTGCATTTAGATTTTGTAGTTCTTCTTGGTTCAGTTTTGGAAGGGCATATGCTTCTAGGAATTGTTCCATTTCTTCCAGATTCTCTAGCTTGGTGGCGTATAGTTCTTCACAGAAGTTTCACAGGGTTCTCTGGATTTCTGTGGTGTCAGTTGTGATATCTCCTCCATCGTTTACAATTCTATTAATTTGAGTCTTCTCTCTTTTTTGTTTGGTGAGTCTGGCTAGGGGCTTGTCAATTTTGTTTAATCTTTCAAAGAACCAAACATTTGGCTTCATTGATCTTTTGTATGGTTCTTTTATTTTTGATGTTGTTTATTTCTGCTCTAACTTTAGTGATTTCTGTCCTTCTGGTTGCTTTAGGGTTCCTTTGTTCCTCTTCCTCTAAGTCCTTGAGGTGTGCAGTAAGGTCGTTCATTTGAGCTTCTTCTTGGTGTTTAATATGTGATTGTATGGCTATAAGTTTCCCTCCTCAGTATTGCTTTAGCTGTGTCCCAAATATTTTGATAGGTTTTGTCTTCATTTTCATTTGTTTCCAGGAACATTTGAATTTCCTGCTTGAGTGAGTCTCTGACCCAGTGGTTCTTAAGGAGTATGTTGTTTAGTTTCCAAATTCTGTGACTTTTAATAATTTTCTGTTTGTTGTTAAATGTTAGTTTTACTCCACTGTGGTCTGAAAAGATACTTGGGATGATTTCAATGCTCTTGAATTTATTGATGCTGTCTTTGTGGCCTAACATGTGGTCTATCCTTGAGTATGTGTTATGTGGATTTGAAAAGAAGGTGTATTCCAGTTTTTTGGGGTGAAGGACTCTGAAAATGTCCAAGAGGTCTAGTCTGTCAATCTCTTCATTCAATTCTCTTGTATCTTTATTGGTTCTCTGCTTTGTTGATATGTCTAAGTGTGAGAGTGGGGTATTGAAGTCTCCCACTATTATTGTATTACTATTGATGTATTTTTGAAATCCTTTCAGTAAGTGCTCGACGTATTTAGATGGGCCCTCACTGGGTGCATAGATGTTAATATTTGTTAAGTCTTCTTGGCTGATTGATCCTCTAATAATTATGTAATGTCCTTGCCTATCTTTTATTACTTCATTTAATTAAAAATCTATCATGTCTGAGGTGAGAATGGCTGTTCCTGCCCTTTTTTGTGGTCCATTAGCCTGTATGATAGTTTTTCATCCTTTCACTTTAAGTCTGTGTTTATCTTGTGACAGATGGGATTCTTGCCAGCAGCATATGGTTGGGTTATGTTTTCTGATTCATCCCTCGACCCTGTGCCTTTTGATGGGTGAGTTTAAGCCATTGACGTTTATTGATATTATGGATTTAATGTATTGTAGTGCCATTGTTCAAAAAAATTTGTTTGCTCTGATATATTGCAAGTATTAAAGTGATGTTCTTGTTTATAAGAGGTCTTTTAGAACCTCTTTCAGGGCCAGCTTGGTGATGGTTGCCTCCTTTAACTGTTGTTTTTCTAAGAAGGTTTTGATCCCTCCATCTAGTTTGAATGAAAGTCTAGCAGGATATATTATCCTTGGTTGAAACCCTTTTTCATTCAGGGCTCGATAGATATCTTGCCATTCCCTTCTGGCTTTTAGAGTTTTGAGTGGAGAAGTCTGCAGTTAATCTTATGGGTTTTCCCTTGTATGTGATTTTTTTGTTTCTTTCTTGCAGCCTTTAGGATCCTTTCTTTATGCTTACTTCTTCTCATTGTGACTATGATGTGTCTTGGTGTCTTCAGGTCTGGGTTGATTCTGTTTGGTACTCTCGGGGCCTTTTGAATCTTGATGTCCTTTCTGTTATTCAGGTCTGGGAAGTTTTCTTCTATTATTTCCTCTAGAATGTTTGCTTCCCCTTCCTCTCTTTCTTCCTCTGGCTGGCCAATTATATGAATGTTACTTCTTTTGAGATCATCCCATATGTCTCTGTTGTTGTTTTCAGTGTCTCTCAATCTCTTTTAAGCTCTTTCATTTCTTTCTTAGTTTTATCTAACTCATCCTCTGTCTGACTGATTCTGTTTTCTGCTTCTGTTAGTCTGCTTTCCCTTGCCTCAGCTTCTTTCTTAATTACAGCTATTTCAGTTTTCAGTTCTCTAATTGCCTCAAGATAATCAGTATTTTCCTTGGGGTTCTCAACTGTTGTTTCCCTAATACTGCCATTCTTTTCCTCCAATGTTGTTTTCATTTCTGTGATTAATAAGTTTATTATTGCTTGCATACTTTTCTTATCTATGGTTACTTCTGGCTGATATGTGGTTTCTTCTGGGCTCTTGTCTTCATTCATTGGAGTAGCAGTTTTATTTGTTTTTGATCTACCCATTTTTTATTTATGTGTTTCTTTTTTTATGCTCTGTTGTTCCTCAGTTGTTGTGTCTTGAGTACAAGTAACACTGTACTAAATACCTTTATGACAATTGCACTCACCAACCTCAGGAATTAAAGTAGCAACTGAAGCAAGTATTGAAGCAGTTTGATCGTTACCAGTTAGCCAAACAATTTCTCCAGTCTGTGAATAAATAGTAATGAAATCCCAGTGAAGAAGAAAGAGAAAAGAAAGAAAGGATAGCAAGTATAGACAGTTATTCAATTCTACTATCCACTGTATATTCTAGGGGTAACAAGAGGGGAAAGGGAACTAGAGCAGAGATACACACATAGAGAGTCCACTCTGAGTCAGATTTCTTCCCCAAAATAATTCACAAATTCAGAAAGGCAAAGAAGAAGGAAGAAGTGTATGAGAAGATAAAAAAAAAGAGGCAAGAGAGAGAAAAGGGAAAAGATAAGAAAAAGAGCTGTAATTAAAGAGCAGTGAAAGGAAATTCCCAAATGTGTATCAGTGAATTCAAAAAAGCACACTGTTTGGTTGTTTGGGGGCTGGGGGCTATGACTTTGGAAGCTGTAGGATTAAGGAAGAAAGGATAACAATAATGAGAAAAAGAAAAAAAATAAAGGGAGAGAGAAAAAAGAAAAAGATAAGAAAAAGAACAGTCATAGAAGAGCAGTGAAAGGAAAGGGTTTTTTATGTATTTATTTTTAATTATTTAATTTGCTATGTGGGTTGTGGTGGGGGGGTTGGCTACTTAGAAAGAAAAAAGACCAGAGGTTTCAGAAGGGTATAGACTTAGAATTAATGATACTCCCTGGTGGGACAGGAATTTGGTAAAGAAAAGGAGCTCCTAGCAGGGTATCCTGCTAGGAGCTGATCCCCAGGGACTGGTTATGGGGCGGGGGGGCGGGGAAGGAGGTATGCTTAGAAATTAAAAGGAAGAAAAAAAAATTTCCCCTTTTTTCCTACTCTAATTCTTAACCCAAATTAAGTTATAGTCACCTCCTTGGTGTCACCGCTAGGACCCCTTATTGACTGGCCTACTAAAGGCAGAAAATCCTACTGTTTCCAGGAGATGTGGTCAGAGCTCAGCCACTAGCAGCTTCTCAGTCCGCCATCTTCTCAATTTATTGTTTTCTCTGAGTCTGTTGGATCAACTGTAAGAGGTAAATAGTCAAAGCGGATAAATACGTAGCCAAGAAGAGCAGATTCAAGAGCTGGCTTAGATTCAAGAATTAGGATCCAACATGAGAGTCCAAGATAACATCCCATGCAATTCTTATTCCCCAGGCTCAAACATTCAATTTTTGTGTGTGTTTATTTTTCTTTTCTTTTTATTATTTTTCCATTAAAATTTTGTTTGTTATTAATAGTTTGTTACAAGATCATAAGTTTATAATTTATAGACACAGAGGAGACCCACTACCCAGATTCTGTGTCCCTATTCTCCCACTTCCCAAAGATCATCACCACACTTCTCACAATTTGTTGCTTCTGCTTTATTTGCATTTTGGGGGACATGTTTATGTAAATTAGGCCCCTAGATTCCACATAGGAGTGAAACCATCTGCCGGTTGTCTTTTATCTCTGTTCTCATCGTGCTACGCGTTGTCAGTTGCATCTATTTTGTCTCAGAGGACACACTATCACCTTTTCTGGTCACAGAGTAGTTTCCATGGAGTCAGTATCCCACAACTTCTCTAGTCAGTCATCTGTTGATGGGCCTTCCACTCTTTGGCTGTTGTGAATAATGCAGCTATGAACACAGGGCTGCGTGTGTCCCTTCGAATTGGTGTTTGAGTGTCCACTGAATAAATGCTTAAGAACAGCATTGCTGGGTCATGCTACAATTCCATTTTTATTTGTTTAATGACTCTCCTTGCATCATTCCCACCAGCAGTGGAGCAGAGTTCTCTTTTCTCCACCACCTCTCCAGCACCTGTCTATAGTAAATTTTAAAAAATGAAAGAGACTTTCCATGCTTCTTTGTCTGGGCGTTTAAATAAATGGGGAGTTAATTACATTGCAGTTATTTAGGTAGAAGAAAACAGGCAAAGGGCAAATATTGGCTAGTCAAGATGGCTGGAGAGCCAGGAGTCAGCTTGGCTACAGGTGTTCAGGTCCTGGGAGACTGTCACGGTTGTCCTTGGGGAGGAGAGCAGGCCCTGGGAGCATTCAGAAAAGAGCTATTTCCGGTAACCGCAGGCTTAAAATCCCTCGGGCACACCACAATCCCTTATGGGTTTGAATGATTCTGTAGTATGCTGGTCAGCGTGATGTCAGTTGTGTGCTAGTTACATTCCTGTCCCCAACACCTGTCACTTCCTGGTTTGTTGATGGAAGCCATTCTCTCAGGTGTGAGGTGGGGGAGATAGAGAGGGAGAGAGACAGAGACACTGGCAGACCTGCTTCACCACTAGTGAAACATCCCCCTTGTAGGTGGGAAGGCGGGGACTCGAACCCAGATGCTTGCAATCAGTACTATGTGTGCTTAACCAGGTGAACCACCGCCCGGCCCCCTGCTTTGCGTCTTTCAAAATAGAAATATCTTCATCTGAAATGCATTGCTGGTAGATTTCAGGCTGTGGCATTTGTTGTTGGGAGAGTGGCATTTCTGAGTTGGGAGTGTGAGAAGCTCTTCTTCGAGTTCTGAGGAAGCAAAGTGAGGTGCGTGGGGGACCATCCTAGTGGACTTAGTGCTTAAGGAAATGACCACAGACACCAACAACCACATCCAGGACAGGGCTCTGCTCTCTGCTGCCTTGGCACCCAGCTCAGACCACAGAGCTGACCCCCTGACACCACTCGGGACTCCTGATGTTCAGCAATGTTCTCCTCTGCCTGGGCACTCCAGTCTCCATGGCTTGTGTTTTCACCTCTGGCAACAGCACCCAACTCCAGTTACCTCTCTCTGCATCAATGCATCTAACTAGAATGTCTTAGGCAAGCTGAGAAGGTCTCCATTGAGATTTTGATATTTATTTTGGAAGCAGATCATATTTAGAAATTGATCCGCCTTTGCCAATCCGGTGGAGAGGGTTTCTGCTTTGTAATCTGGTTCTGACTCTGCCTTTCTCAGGGAGTGGCTATTAGCATGTGACATTTAGCTGTTTATGTGTTTTGCCTTTTCTCAATCATGTGCTGGTGCCAGCAAGTATGTTTCTGTTTTATTTTAAAAAACAGAAGGCTAAATGTTCCCAGCAAACACACTGGTCAAATTTGTCTTGTCTGGTAGATGTCCAGCTACTTCTCAGAGGAAATAATTGTGAGCTTCAAGAGAGGCACAGATGGTCTTTCTGCCTCACAGTTATTAATATTTTTAAAATAAATTTTTAATCTTTATTTATTGGCTAGACAGAGCCAGAAATTGAGAGAGAAGGGGATGATAGACAGAAAGACACCTGCAATACTACTTCACCACTAGCAAATCTTTCCCCTTGAAGGTGGGGACTGGGGGCTCGAACCTGAGTCCTTGAGCATGGTAACATATGTGCTCAACCAGGTGCGCCACCACCCGGCCCCCAGTCTCACAGTTGTTCACGGTTTTGGAAATCCATTGGAGCTTGGGCCAACTTGTCCAACACTCACACCTTAGCTCGGGGAGGCGGGCAGGTGGGGAGCCAAGTCTTCTATTTTTTTAAAAAATTTTTTAAAAATTTTATTTAAGAAAGGATTAACAAAACCATAGGGTAGGAGGGGTACAACTCCACACAATTCCCACCACCCAATCTCCATATCCCACCCCCTCCCCTGATAGCTTTCCCATTCTCTGTCCCTCTGGGAGCATGGACCCAGGGTCATTGAGGGTTGCAGAAGGTAGAAGGTCTGGCTTCTGTAATTGCTTCCCCGCTGAACATGGGCATTGACAGGTTGGTCCATACTCCCAGTCTGCCTCTCTCTTTCCCTAGTAGGGTGGGTCTCTGGGGAAGCGGAGCTCCAGGACACATTGGTAGGGTCTTCAATCCAGGGAAGCCTGGCTGGATGCCGAGTCTTCTGTCATCAAGGATCTTTTGGCAGGCATCCTCAGTCAGGACAGGACACCAGGGGCCCCGACTCCCAGATTCATTTTCCCCCTCCCTGTTCCCCATGGCTGCTCTGTGTTAGTTTCTTTCTGAAAGCCTGATGCTCCCCTCCACTGAGTTCTATTGCTTTATCACTGCCGACTAAATTTCTTTTTTTTTAAAAAATATTTATTTTATTTATTTATTCCCTTTTGTTGCCATTGTTGTTTTTTTATTGTTGTAGTTATTGTTGTTGTCGTCGTTATTGGATAGGACAGAGAGAAATGGAGAGAGGAGGGAAAGACAGAGAGGAGGAGAGAAAGATAGACACCTGCAGACCTGCTTCACCACCTGTGAAGCTACTCCCCTGCAGGTGGGGAGCCAGGGTTAGAACTGGGATCTTTATGCCAGTCCTTGTGCTTTGTGCCACCTGCACTTAACCCTCTGCGCTACAGCCCGACTCCCTGCCAACTAAATTCCTATGCCTATCTTACAAGAAACTTCATGAATACTGTTTCATGCTTCTTTCTTCTGTAGGTGTGGCCTCAGAAGGCCGGAAGATGGCTGAGCTAATTGGGCTGTGGGGCCATGGGGGTGTGCCAGGCTAGCCTGAGGGTGTTTCTTCCCGGGCATGTGCTCTCTGGGTTGGAGAGAACTCTGCTGGAGCCAACCTAGGCTGCTGCCTATTCAGCAATGTGGGAGAGGAACCAGGAACTCTTGTGGTTGAGTGGGAATGCAATGCCATTCTGGCTTTATTAATCTGCATTTATACTTTCCAGGAAGGAAGTGGGTGTTGGTATGCTTCTAAGACCCCTTCTGTTTCATTGGTTTAATCCACCCTGATTAACACTGTATTCTATTTACATAACCACTGTTAACTAAGCACCACCCTGTCTCCAGGGCATTGGTTTAATCCCCACTGGTTCATGATGTCTTTTTGCTTTGCCCCCTCTCATAGTACACACTGATTTGCACCAGTCACTTTTCGCTCCACCCTCTCTATGTCACATCCTGTTTCCACCCTACTTGGTGAGTATAAATATAAGGACCGTATTATGATTATAGATAGTTTAGATAGCTTGGCTTAGATTGTGCTGCGTTCTGCATAAATAAAGACTGATCTGCATACCACTCAACCATGAGTCCCTGGCTGTCTGTCTTGGGCCTGCGAAGCTAGTCTGGCAGTAGGTGTAAAAGGAAGTACGCAGGATAAGGGGGCGGAGTGGAAAAAGAGCATGAACCAGGAACCAGTGGGGATTAAACCAGTGGGGATTAAACCAGGGCGGGTCTCAAACAAAACAATGATTATGTAAATAGACCACAGCATTAAGCAATGCAGGGGAACCTGGCATGACACAGAAACAGAAGCAGAACAAGCCAAAGGAGAAATGATGACCAACAGGGGTGTACACTGTCACAGCAGCAGCTGTCACCGGCTCTTCTCCGTGTGGGGCACTCGGCCATGCAGGGGCCTCTCTGCTCCTTACCTAGGCATCGTGCCCCATCAGCATCTCAGTTTACAGCCTCAAGGAATGCTGGCTGTGTCACCTGGAATCCAAATAAATAGAGAGTCAGCCGGGGAATAGTCTGAATTTCCTGGAGGCCAAGGAAAGGCTTGTATTGTTGTGCTCTGTGTGGACGGACCAGTGTTTTCTTAGGGAAAGTTTGTGTCTAACGGCCTGTTTCCTTGCCTGTGAATGTCACTCTGTCTGCCTAAAATAATTTGTCTGTTCCAAGCAGAGGCAAGGGGGTGGCTGAAACCGGAAAAAAGTCATCAATCACAGAGGTAGAGACATACTTTTATTCTTGCAGGGACGCAGCCTCACTTGGTGGTCTTTCATGTCTTTCATCACCCCCTGTTTTTTTTTTCTTTCTTTTTTTTTACCGCCAGGGTTAGTGCTGGGGCTTAGTTAGTGCCTACACTATGAATCCATCACTCCTAGTAGTTATTCATTCCTCCCTTCTTTCCTTCTTTCTTCCTTCCTTTCTTTCTTTCTTTCTTTCTCTCTCCCTCTCTCTCTCTCTCTCTCTCTCTCTCTTTCTTTCTTTTTTCCTTCCTTTCTAATTTCTTGGATAGTACAGAGAGAAATTGAAAGAGGAGGGCAAGATAGAAAAGGAGAAAGATAGAGGGACTGGGTGATGGCAAATCTGGCTGAGCACACATGTTACGATGCACAAGGACCCAGGTTTGAGCCCCTAGTCCCACCTGCAGGGGCAAAGCTTTGCAATTGGTGAAGCAGGGCTGCAGTTTTCTTAGTGATCCATGATGCTGAACACCATTTATGTGTTTTTTTTGTCATCTATTTACCTTTGTTGGAGAACGGAAATAACTTTATTTAAGGTTGTATATGGATTATGAATTATTTCTACATCTGTCTATATTTGTATATATTCCTCCCCCTTTTTTCCTATGGTTCTATCTTCTTTTCCTTTCCAAGTCACACATATACCTATTAATATTTCCAAATGTCTGTCTCTATTTCCTCTTTTCTCTCCAGGTCCTGATGGAGTTGTAGTTCAGAGCCCTCAGGTAATTTTTCCCCTGCCATTTCTCCCCATCTGAGAGTATGGACCAAAACACTTTGGGGAGTGCAGAAGGTGGGAGTTCTGGCTTCTATAATTGCTTCTCTGGGCACTGGCAGGTAGATCCATCCCCCTAGCCTATTTCTTTTTTTTATTATTTATTTTATTTATTCCCTTTTGTTGCCCTTGTTGTTTTATTGTTGTAGTTATTATTGTTGTTGTCGTCGTTGTTGGATAGGACAGAGAGAAACGGAGAGAGGAGGGGAAGACAGAGAGGGGGAGAAAAGATAGACACCTGCAGACCTGCTTCACCGCCTGTGAAGCTACTCCCCTGCAGGTGGGGAGCTGGGGTTCGAACCGGGATCCTTACGCTGGTCCTTGTGCTTTGCGCCACCTGTGCTTAACCCGCTGCGCTACAGCCCGACTCCCCCTAGCCTACTTCTATCTTTCCTTAGTAGGATAGGACTCTGGAGAGGTGAGACTTTGGGACACATCTTTGAGGTCATCTGCCCAGAGAAATCAGGATGGAATCATTGTAACATCTGCAACTTGGTGGCTGAAAGGTGGTAAGATACAAAGTAGGGCAAAATGATTCATGAACAGGAACCAAAGAGTAGGAACAGAATTGAGAGAGCAGGGCAAGATAGAAAAGGAGAAAGATAGAGGGACTGGGTGGTGGCAAATCTGGCTGAGCGCACATATTACGACACATAAGGACCCAGGTTCAAGCCCCTAGTCCCCACCTACAGGGGCAAAGCTTGGCAATTGGTGAAGCAGGACTACAGGTATCTCTCTCCCTCTCCCTACCCCCACCCTCTTCATTTCTGGCTGTCTATATCCAATAAATAAACAAGGACAATCAAAAACTTTTTTAAATAGGCGATAGACACCCACAGATTTGCTCCACCACCCATGAAGTAGGTGGGGCATTGGGACTTGAACCCGGGTCCTTACACCACCACCCAGCTTTCCCTACAACCCCCTTTTGTCCATGTGGAGAACACACAGCTGGTTACGAGCCAGTACTCACACAGTGACATCATGCTTCTCTAACAAGTTGCACCCCATCCCAGGCGACCTGTTGACTCAGGTCTGTAGAACAGGACACACCCGGCACCCCGGGCAGGCCTGGCCAGCTCCACCCCTGTGAGCACTTGCTGCTGCCTCCACGTTACTCGGCTTCCTCGGTGGTCTGTGTGGTGCCAGACCCTGAGCCCGGAGCTGGGATCAGAGCCCCACCCGGACGGTCCCTGCCCACGCATCTCACATTCTCAGATAAACCACGATACCAGGGCCAACAGGAGCCCTGAGGACCCGGCAGAGTATCCCAAAGGCGAGGCGCTGACCTGACACGCTGTGCAGGGATGTCGCGAGCAAGGAATTAGAGCAAAGGACTCACTCAGAGAGTGTGTCTGGGTTAAACAATAATTTTTTTTCACTTATTTTTAGATGCCCTAGAAAGATCACACAACACACAGTCAACCTGACAACCCCCTCCTTTACTTAATGGAGCAGGTACGGCTCACGACGTGGTCACTACCCGCTGTGTTGCCAGGCTGGAGGTCCTGTGTTCGGCTGGCGTGACTGGATTAGCAAGGGGTCTCTGGAAGCTGGGGAAGCTGTTATGGAGGCCAGTCACGTGGGCTTTAGGATTTTAGCCACACCGGCAGCATCCCTTTCAGTAACGGTGAAATTCCTTCATCCAGGTGATTTCTGAGCCTCTGTTTATAGTTAGCTTGCCTCTGGTTTCAGAGTTACATCTCCATTGGCCCATTGGCAAGGTTTGAGTTGACGTCTTATCTAATGCACACATGTTTCTGACTTATCACTCTATGCAGGTGTACTATGGTTACTAAAGTTACACTTGGTTTACAAGTTCATGTTCACTACATTGTATATTCACTGCATTAGGGTTATATGTTCACTACATTTATATTCACTGCATTAGGGTTATATGTCCACTACATTGTATATTCACTACATTAGGGTTATATGTTCACTACGTTTATATTCAGTACATTAGGGTCACATGTTCACTACGTTTATATTCACTACATTAGGGTTATATGTTCACTACATTGTATATTTGCTACATTAGGGTTATATGTTCACTACGTTTATATTCAGTACATTAGGGTCACATGTTCACTACGTTTATATTCACTACATTAGGGTTATATGTTCACTACATTGTATATTCGCTACATTAGGGTTATATGTTCACTACGTTTATATTCACTGCATTAGGGTCACCTGTTCACTACATTCATGTATTCACTGCATTAGGGTCACCTGTTCACTGCGTTCATGTATTCACTGCATTAGGGTCACATGTTCACTAGGTTCATGTATTGGCTGCATTAGGGTCACCTGTTCACTACGTTCATGTATTCACAACATTAGGGTCATATGTTCACTGCGTTCTTGTATTCACAGCATTAGGGTCACATGTTCACTACATTCATGTATTCACAGCATTAGGGTCACATGTTCACTGCGTTCATGTATTCACGCATTGGGGTCACCTGTTCACTACGTTCATGTATTCGCTGCATTAGGGTCAAATGTTCACTATGTTCATGTATTCACAGCATTAGGGTCACCTGTTCACTGCGTTCATGTATTCACAGCATTAGGGTCACCTGTTCACTAGGTTCATGGATTCACAGCATTAGGGTCACCTGTTCACTGCGTTCATGTATTCACAGCATTAGGGTCACCTGTTCACTAGGTTCATGGATTCACAGCATTAGGGTCACATGTTCACTAGGTTCATGGATTCTCAGCATTGGGGTCACCTGTTCACTGCGTTCATGTATTCACAGCATTAGGGTCACCTGTTCACTATGTTCATGTATTCACAGCATTGGGGTCACCTGTTCACTACGTTCATGTATTCACTGCATTAGGGTCACATGTTCACTACGTTCATGTATTCACAGCATTAGGGTCACCTGTTCACTACGTTCATGTATTCACAGCATTAGGGTCACATGTTCACTATGTTCATGTATTCACTGCATTAGGGTCACCTGTTCACTGCGTTCATGTATTCACTGCATTAGGGTCACATGTTCACTACAAGGGACCAAGGATAGAGGGAGTTTTTCCTTTACAGATGCACACCTCCAGGCAGTGCACTGGTTTCCTCTGAAGCCCCAGCCCCTCACCTATGAGACCAACTCCCTCACTTCCTACTCTGCCTCATTGCTGCTCACTGGGGTGGGCCCAGAAGGACACCATTTTGGCCGCAAAATTGTCTAAGAGGCTTTGATATTCCTACTGAGTGCAGGGCTGCTGGACAACAGCCTCTGGAGTTCATCTGGCCAGCTGTCTGTCTGTCTGTTTTTAAATAAAGTTTTATCAGAGCAGGGGCAGGTGATAGTGCACCTGGTTACAGGCGCAAGGATCCAGGTTCCAGCCCACCTGCAAGTGGAAAACTTTGCAAGTGGTGAAGCAGGGCTGCAGGAGTCTCTCTGTTTCTCTCCTCTATCTCCCCCTTCCCTCTCTATTTCTGGCTGTCTCTGTCCAATAAATAATTAAAAAATTATTTATTTATTCCCTTGTGTTGCCCTTGTTCTTTTATTGTTGTAGTTATTATTTTTGTTGTTATTAATGTCATCATTGTTGGATAGGGCAGAGAGAAATGGAGAGAGGAATGGAGAGGGGAAGTCAGAGAGGGAGAGAGAAAGACAGACACTTTCAGACCTGCTTCACTACTTGTGAAGCGACCCCCCTGCAGGTGGTGGCCGGGGACTTGAACCTTATGACAGTCCCTGTGCTTTGCGCCACGTGCACATAACCCACTGCGCTACCGCCCAACTCCCAATAATTAAAAGCTTGTATAAAGTTTTATCCGAGCCCACTGCACCCGTGTCTTCAGGCATTGTCTGTAATTTGTTGCACACTATAGTGGCAGAGGCGAGTTGCTGAGACAGAGACTAGGTGGGTGGCCTAAAAGTACTTACTTTCCTGAAGAAAATGTACTGGTCAGGGAACTATGAGTTGGCTGAGAGGAATGATGATGTGTGTTTTGTTGCAACTTGGAGGGAATGTGAAGGAATCATGTTAACTGGGAGGAGAAGGACAGATCCCAGGTGAATCTCACTCACACAGGGGACTTAAACAAAGAAAGGGATTGAGCCAGTTTGTCAGTCCATTCCCACCAACAGTGGAGACGAATGCCTTTCCCCAGTCCTCTGTAGCCCTTGTTTCTCCTGTCTCTGTGAAAAACAGTCTGGAGAGTCCTTGGAATACAAGAAATGGGCCTACCCTATGACCCAGTCATTCCTTTCCTACGAATTCATCCAGAGCCAACAGAAACACCTATCTGAAGAGATCTCTGTACATCCATCCTCACAACAGCACTGCCTGTAACAGCCCAGATCTAGAAACAGCCAGGGGCCCATCAGCAGGTGAGCTGGTCAGAAAGCTGGGGTGTGTGTACACAGTGGAGTGCAACGTGGCTTTAACACGTGAGGAAACCCCTTTTGCTGCATCTTGGATGGAACTTGAATGAATCATACAAAGCGAGTTGAACCCAAGGGAGAAGGGTGACTATGGGATGATGTCACCTACAGGTGGAGCCTGAGAGGAAGGCGCCTGCTTTATGGCCCAGCAATTCTTCTCCTGGGGATTTCCTCAGAGGAGACAGAAACACCTGTCAGAAGAGATCTGCGTACACCTGTCTTCATTACTCAGTGTGTAATTGCCAGACATGGAAGCAACCCGCATGTCCAACATCAGATAAGTGGCTGAAAAAAAAAAGTGGTGGCTAGAAAAAAAAAAACAAAAAAAAACCACATAATGGAATACTACTCAGTTGTTAAAAATGAATGAAGTTGTCTCCTCTGCATCCTTTTGGGTGAAACTCAAGGACATCGTGTTGAGTGAGATAAGCCACAAAGAGAAGGACAGATACCAAATGATCTCACTTATTAGTGGGACTTAATAAAATAGGGACAGGGAGGGAGAGCACAGAGTAAAAATATGGACTGGACATGGTGCATTGCACCCAAGCAAAGGACTGGGGAGGTA
Organism: Erinaceus europaeus; assembly: GCF_950295315.1. NCBI lineage: Eukaryota > Metazoa > Chordata > Mammalia > Eulipotyphla > Erinaceidae > Erinaceus > Erinaceus europaeus. The sequence continues at coordinate 4,202,082 of NC_080164.1, read as the reverse complement.
GAGGGAGGGAGAGAGGGAGGGTAGGAAGGAGACTCTGGGGACCTGGTGCATGATGAAATTGTATGAGTATGTCCATGACTGCACTGTAAAGCACTAACCCCCCTCACTACTACTACTACTACTACTAATAATGAAACCAGAAAAGAGAAAACAGTGAAGGTTGGCCTGTGTGGGCCACTGCAGCCATGCCCAGGACTCAGGAACGGTGACACGGGAGTGACATCAGAGCCACCTGGGCCCCAGTGTTCTCTGGGGAGAGGAAGATGACACTTTATTGGAAGAGTTGCTGTGCTGGCTCCTGCCACGGGAAGAGAAGAAGCTGGACACATGTGACAACAGCACCTTTGTGGTTCTCCTCCACCCCACCCAGTAAAGTGATTTAATTGAAACAAAGCCCACACTGACTTCTGGTTTTTGCCAAATCAAATTATTCAGTAAGTCTGAAGATTCCAGAATCTCTTCTGTCTGCTGACCCAGCTGCTCCTGGGCAGAAAGGGAGAGGGGTCCTGTGGTTTCTGGACTCCCTCCCACTCTCCTGGCCTGATTTTTCTTGAGCCAGAGAGGACACCTCCACACCAGAGCCCTGCCAAGGTCCTCTCTTGTCGAAAGCAGGTGGGGAGAGGAGGACGTCGCTAAGGTTATCCAGTGGGTTTCAGTCTGTGCTGTGCCTTCACGAAGAAGAAATATTCACCAGTGCCAGGGCTTCTTGGACAAAACCCTCCCACTGCCTTTGCACTCCATTCTTTTCTGGTGGTTAGTTTAGTCTGATGGCTGAATGTTTCACTTATTTCCATATTTCTTATAGTAATTCTGTTTCTCCATTTCTCTTCTCTGGGTCACCTTCTTCTTTTTTTCTTTTTCTTTTTGTTCCAATTAGCAACCTTTGTAATCACCAGTTGAAACCAAATCCTGGTCATCAGTGCTGACTCCAGACATTACTGCTCCTCTGCTTCAGACTCCTGACACCCCTCTGCTCTCTCCGGCCACTACGTGTTTATAGACAGACAAGGACTGACAGAAAAATGAGGAGGCCCCTGGCCTCCCAGGCATGTCTTCCTCCTAGTTATTCCCTTTCTTTTGTAAATTTTAAAAAAGTATTTATTTATTTATTCCCTTTTGTTGCCTTTGTTGTTTTTTTATTGTTGTAGTTATTATTGTTGTTATTGATGTTGTCATTGTTGGGTAGGACAGGGAGAAATGGAGCGAGGAGGGGAAGACAGAGAGGGGGAGAGAAAGACAGACACCTGCAGAACTGCTTCACTGCCTGTGAAGTGACTTCCCTGCAGATAGGGAGCTGGGGACTCAAACCAGGATCATTATGCCGGTCCTTGAGCTTTGTGCCACATGTGCTTAACCCACATACTTGCTGCCTGACTCCAAGTTATTCCCTTTTTTATAAAAGAAACCAGTTATGCCTCCAGCAGTTCTCAGCTCCGGAAGCTTCAGGAGGGTTTAGAAGTCACCTGTGCTGTTAAATACTGCCTCTGTGAAAGCCAATGGAGGAGCAGCAGGTGTGTACAGACCCCGTTCATCTCTCACTTTGGTCTCCTTCACTCCAAGCGTGTCTGCTCCAGCCTTGCCTCCTGAACATAGCCCTCAACCCTGGAAACCGTTCCAGTTTCCCAGGCCTCGTCTCCTTGCCTCATGGAGGAGGCAAGTGTTGCTGCCGAGCCCGGGAAGCTCCTGGTGTAGACAGTGCACAGACCCAGATCTACCAGATGCCCTGATGCCTGACGTTCCTGACTGATTCATCTTGAGCTCCCACTGGGTGGCTGCTGGGTGACAGGGTCTCTTCAGTTCTCCTGGATCGCTTATTTATTTATTTATTTATTTATTTCACTTGTTTATTATATATATAAGAATGATTAGCAGTGTCTGTGGGGATATGGCAGGTCAAGCAGGGCTGACACTCTAATCTCTCTGAGACTGGTAGAAGTTCACCCAAAAGGCCTCCCTGCCCCTCCTCTTTGTCCTCAGCTGGCCTTGATTGCCAGCTTTCTGCACCTGGCTCAAGGGCAGGAGCTATTTACCAAAACTTCTGCACAGATTATACTTAAATTTCTATTTCCCACAGGCAAAAGGGAGTGGAATTTCCTCGATAGCTTAACCATTGAGATTGCATCAGCCTTTGGCCCAGCCCGTTCCTGATAAGACCACAACTTCCCTGTCCCCAGCTTGTTCCTGCTTCAAGATATGGACCTTTACAATGATTCGTTCGACCATACTTCCTTTTTTCTGCCTGCTTGTTCAAGTATAAAAATATCTTTGGGAGTCGGGCTGTGGCGCACTGGGTTAAGTGCACGTGGCACAAAGCGTAAGGACCCAGGTAAGGATCCCGGTTCGAACCCCCAGCTCCCCACCTGCAGGGGAGTCGCTTTACAAGTGGTGAAGCAGGTCTGCAGGTGTCTGTCTTTCTCTCCCCCCTCCCATCTTTCCCTCCTCTCTCCATTTCTCTCTCTCCTATCCAGCAATAATGACATCAATAAGCACAACAATGTTAAACAACAAGGGCACCAAAAGGGAAAATAAATAAATAAATATAAAAAAATAAAAAGAATATCTTCGTGTAACCCAATAAACCCACTCCCCCCTGCCATAGTGTCCAGAGTGGTCACTCACCCCCACTGCAGCCTGTTCTCTTCCTCCCCTAGGACACCTCTCTGGTGGCCAACAGACTGGTGGGCATGAGGTGGTCAAGACAGGCCATCCAGAACTGGCCCCGCAAAGGTTGTAAGCTAACAAGGGTACGTTTCCACACAGTCACCACCTCCAGAGCTCTGTGTCCCATCACCTCCATTGGAAGCTTCCCTATTCTTTATCCCTCTGGGAGGATGGATCAACATTCTTTATGGGGAGCAGAAGGTGGGAGTTCTGGCTTCTGTCATTGCTTCTCCACTGGACATGGGTGTTGACAGGTGGATCCACAACCCCAGCCTGTTTCTGTCTTTCCCTAGTGGGGCAGGGCTCTGGAGAGGTGAGGCTCCAGGACACATTGGTGATATCCCCTGTACAAAGAAGTCTTTCTTTTTTTTTCTGATGTAAAGTCTGAGAACACCCCTCTGGCCCGGGCTCTCCCAGTCTTCTGGCCCACCCTGGGCAGTGAAGCTGGTAGAAAGGTGTTATCTTTCACTAAGAATTCTTCCATATGTGGGGTGCCAGGAAGTGGTGCACCTGGTATAAAGGACCTGAGTTCAAGCCCCTGCCCCCACCTGCCAGGGAAACTTTGTGAGTGGTGGTGAAGCAGGGGTACAGGTTTCTCTTTCTCACTCCTTGTCCATCTTCATCTTACTTCTCAATTTCTGTCTGTCTCTATCCAACAATAAATAAATAAATAAATAAAATAATTGTCCCTCTGGGAGTCTAGACCGACATTCTTTTTGGGGTGCAGACAGTGGGAGGTCTGGCTTCTGTAGTTGTTTCTCTGCTGGACATGGGCTTTGGCAGGTGGATCCACACCCCCAGCCTGCTTCTCTCTTTCCCTAGTGTGCAGGGCTCTGCAGGAACACTTCAACATCATTCCTCTGGACTTTCCTGGCTATGGAAAAATAGATCAAACCAGCAAACTGAAATGGGACTTCAGAAAGTAACCCAGTCTGAGAATTTGCTCAGGTGTCTACCCTGATGGCTGCGGCCTTGTGGTGACCCCAGCAGGAGTCTGGGACTATTAGCATACAAATGACATCACCCTGAGGAGGGGCTTCAGAGAAGGGGATGTATAAAAGCAAGGACTTGGAGCACATGACTCTCTTTGGCTTCTGTTGCTGCTGCTTCTGATCAGAAGCTTCTGCTGGTCAGGCATCCGCCATGGCTGCTTTTCCTGGGAACTGAACACGTGTGACTCTGCTAGCCGGTAAACTTTTAGACCCTCTACAGCCATGAGCAACCCTTACCAGAGCTTATAATTGTTTATCTTATGGGACTCAACTTTGATGACCATATTCAGACTTCATAGACCTAGCGTATGCTTAACCCTTGATGAGTGCTTATTTTGCCTTTTACCTGTTTCACCCTCATACACCGTGTATTGATTAAACCAGTTCCCAGATCCTGCTGTGAATCCTTCTATATGCGCCCCAAGCAGCCCCAACCCCCATACCTCTTTTTAAGTTAATTTACAACAAATGGCGCCTCAACGTGTTGCAAATTCATTTATCCCACCCCTATTTTAGTTGTTTGACTTTAATTTCGCCTTACCCACTTTTTGCTCTATGCGGTTTAACTTGACCTCCCACGTACTGAGTTACTATATATGGTCCACTTTGATTTTTCCCTCCGGGGGTCCCAAAAAATGTTTTAAAGTTTTAACCTCACCCCCAAGTGGCTCTGAATTTAATCTGCTCCCATGTGTTTCTATGGTTACGTACTCCTTTTTGTTGTTAGTTTTTCTGCTCAAGGCAGTTTTTTCCTTGACTTTTATTTACCATGTGTTAATTTTTTTTCTTTTTGCCCCCATGTCCTTTACCACTTTACTTTAAGCTGGTCAATGACCCCACACACATATGCTAATTCTTGGTAAGTGACAATTTTAAGCTTTCTTTGACTCTCACCCTTTCTAACTGTCACAATGGGTATATTGCATTCTAAAGAAGACAGTTTCTACCCCAGACAGTTGAAAGAAACTTTAAAGATATATAAAGTTCAGTGTTCTGGCCGACCATTAAGAAAGTTGTCAAATATAATAGAAGTGATTTCTGGACCTCTTCCCCAAAATTCGGCTATATCAGTTGAGATATGGACACAAATTTGGAGATTATTTATTTAAAAATATTGGTACCATCACAGCAAAACAACTTCGGACTTATAAGCTCTGCCTTTCTGCTCTAAATCAATTATAGGCTTCTTTGCAGGACTATTCCTTAAATCCTCAAACTTCCAATTCCACTTCTCCTTCCTCCTTTTCTCAGACACAAACTGTTTCTATCACACCTGAAACTCTTAACATTCTCACATTTTTCTACTGAGCCTAAACCAGCTAACCTGCCTTTATATGGACCTTATCTATACTGCCTCGCTATTCCATACACCACCCCGCCACCACAATCATTAATCCATGGAAATCCTTTCCTTAGTCCAGATCCCCTTGTTTCAGCCATGCAGCCTCTAGAGCCTCCACCTCTACCACCTCTTCCTGTGTGTTCACCACCTCCCCTTCCACTCACACTTCAACAGGCTACCCTCTGTGACTCCACACCATTTAACCCATCCTTACAACTACCACCTCTTCCTGCTGTGCCACGTGACTCACTCAACCCCTTCCTAACTCCTCCTCCTCATTCTTCCTTGACTTCACCTGCTATAGACTCGGATTTGCCTGCTACCAGTTATGAAAACAGAAAAGTCCCTTTCAAAACTGCATTAAGGAGATGTTTAGAAGAAGGACTTAAGAGAAAAGGTTTGTCTGAACTTAATGCTTTTCCTGTCCTCACTACAGGGGAAGGGGCTGAGATGAGATATGAAGCCTTGCCCTATCAGGTTGATAAAGATCTTAGTCAGTTAAGCAGAATGACTTACAGGCTCTTTTCACTAGGGTCTGTGTCACATACATTGCAGACACTTACTGTCTTCTCCCATATGATTGGAAGCAACTGGTGAAAACTGTAATGCCAAATTTTGCGAGTGCTCTGTGGTTTCATGAATATAAGGAGCTCGCAACAGCTTTAGCTATAGAGAACGAAATTCCCCCCAATCAATTAGTGGGTGAGGGTAATTTTGCCTCTCCTAGTGAACAGATGAGACTTGGACGAAAGGGAATGCGGCTTGCTGCCCAGGCAGCAGTTCAAGCTTGGAATAAAATTCCTGATCCAAGCACTCCGGCTGGTTCCTTCAGTGCTATCTTCCAGGATGCTACAGAATCCTACATGGATTTTATTGATAGATTACAGGAGGCGATTGACAGACAAATTGATAACAAAGAAGCCGCAGAAATCCTTATCAAGCAGTTGGCTTATGATAATGCAAATCAAGACTGCAAGGGCGTCCTTGGACCACTTAAGGGCCAAAATTTAAATATTGCTCAAATGATAAAGGCATGTAGTGCAACTGGGACGCAAACCCATAAGGCACAGGTCATGGCGGCAGTAAATCATGCCACATTTGTCGCTGGCTCAGCACAGGCTATGCCGGTTTGCTTTAAGTGCAACCATGAGGGTCATATCCAAAGGGACCGCAAAGCTAATTTCCTGCAGCCTAACTACAGATTAAATAGAAATGATAGATATTCAAACCCCCATCTACTAAATGTCCAAGCTGTAAAAAAGGCTTTCACTGGGCAATCCACCATCTATCCAAGGCTTATGCAAGAGATAATTCTCTGCCAGATTACAAAAAGCAGGGTCCTGGCCCTCCAGCCTGCAGAGATATGGGGACTATTGGGTAAGTGATAGTCACTTACTACAGGCATGAATCTTAATAGATTGCTTAACTGTGTAATTTGTCTTTAACCTTTTAGACTCTAGGAAAGTTTTGAGTATGAGATATTTAAGTATGTCTGTACTGACACAAGTTTATCCTAAAGCCATTGTTGATCATGGTATGCTGTTACACACACCTGAGTCGTTTAACCAAAAGTGAAAGAATAGTGTTTGGTGTCATCTCCCCATATCTTTTATAAATGTTTTACTACTGTGCTTTAGTTAACCTCTCTAGTTCAAGCACATTGTAGAAACTAAGTGCTAAGCTCTAGTTAAATGACTGGATATTTCTCTGGTATAGCATGAGCCATGATTTCTTTATGCCTAGACTGATGTGACTCCTCCCTTTATGGGTGTTTGTCTCAGTATACCTTTTCAATGTTGATTCTGAAAAATAGATGTTTCACACATCCCTCCATTTGCTAAGTTGCATTGTACTCCCATCTCTGTGAACACTGTTATAGGCTTTATATGCCACCTGTTGCACAGAAAGCAACCCAGGGTTTCTCAGCCTTTGCTGCTGAGGTATTCCTTATTAGACTGACTATGACCCTCTTCTAAACATGCATTTCACATGCCTTACTACCCCATTAGATGAGTAATTGTGGAAGGCCATATGTACCCTTCAAGGGCTATTTCTCAGACATGAACAGAATGCAAGGAGCTTTATATATATTAAATTTTGTACTGCATAATTTTAATCAGATAGCTGCTAAGCATTACTTTTCTCCACAGAGCTATTTCTTCTCCGGCAGATGCCTCGTGATTTGTCTTTGTGATTGACATAAAATGACTAACTTGAGGCATGGGGTGTGTTTGTTCTAGTCTCTCATTCAAAGGTCCTGCTTGGACCCATGCTGAGCAGATAAGCCCCTCTCATCTGCGAACTCCTCACAAGAACACGAGCTGACGCATGGATTGCAGCAGTCTAACAACCTGGATATGCCATGATTGCCACCCAGGAGTTGCTTAACTTGGGGACGCTACTGTAAGATTCTGTTCTGAGCCTCCCTGAGTAATGGACCATCTCTGGGTTAGACACAGATACTGGACCACGGGTCTTCAGGCTACCAGGGCCTTATCTGATACCCAGTTATTGTGCCCGCACTCTGGGGGGTGAGGGCAGAGCTTGCAGGGGTAACCCTAGAAACACTGAAGATTTGCTCATTTCTCCTGTGCTCATACAGACTGTACATCTTGTCCATGTCTATAATCAGAAGTGGGGAACTGTGGTGACCCCAGCAGGAATTTGGGATGATTAGCATATAAATGATGTCACCCTGAGGAGGGGCTTCAGAGAAGGGGATGTATAAAAGCAAGGACTTGGAGCACATGGCTCTCTTTGGCTGCTGCTGCTGCTTCTGGTCAGAAGCTTCTGCTGGTCAGGTATCCGCCATGGCTGCTTTTCCTGGGAACTGAACACGTGTGACTCTGCTAGCCGGTAAATTTTAGACCCCTCTACAGCCATAAGCAACCCTTACCAGAGCTTATAATTGTTTATCTTGTGGGACTCAACTTTGATAACCATATTCAGACTTTATAGACCTAGTGTACGCTTAACCCTTGATGATAAGTGCTTATTTTGCCTTTTACGTGTTTCACCCTCATACACCGTGTATTGATTAAACCCGTTCCCACCTCCCGCTGTGAATCCTTCTATAGGAGCCCCAAGCAGCCCCAACCCCCATACCTCTTTTTAAGTTAATTTACAACACCCCCTGCACCCCTCGAGGACAGGCCCCAGCTCCTCACTGCACGCCCATCCGACTCTCCGTGGCAACCTCAGGCCTCCCACTCCGGAACCCTCACTCCACTTCTTTGGGGATGGCCTCTCCTGGGCCATCCAGGTCTGAGTCAACATCAGGGCGAGGCCACATATGTGCACAGCATTGCTGTGATGGGAGATGAACCCTCTGCTCAAGAAACACCAGGTGGGGACCAGGGGTGGCTCACCTTGTAGAATGTGTACTAGCCACGTGTGAGGGCCTGGGTTCAAGTTTTTGTCTACCTGTATGGGGAAGCTTCACAGGTGATGAAATAGGGCTGCAGGCCTCTCTCTCTCTCCCCCCCCCTCTCTTTCCTACCCTCTCTATCAGTAAAAGAAAGAATAAGGGGGAAATAGCTTTCCAGGGGTGGTGGACTTCTCATGTAGACACTGCAAAACTCAGCCATAACCCTGGTGGTCAGGAAAAAAAAAAAAGGGAAAGACAGCAGCAGAAGGTATGTGTCTCTGTGACAGGAACGTCGTTCTTGGGGGTTGTTCAGGGGGGCCTCTGGGGGCTGGGTGGTGCACACATGATCATATAGAGGACCCGGGTTCAAGTCTCTGCTCCCCATCTGGTGAGGGTGGGGTGGGGGTGGGGCAGAATTTTACTAGCAGTGGAGCTTCCTCTCACTCTCTCCTCTTTCCTTTCTCAATTTCTTGGTCTTATTAAATAAGAAATTAATTGTTTTCCTTTTATTGGGGGGGATGAATAGTTTACAGTTGACGGTTAAATGCAATAGTTGGTCTATGTGTAATGTGTCTCAGTTTTCCACATAACACTCCAATCCCCTCACCTAGGTCCTCCTCTGCCATCAAGTTCCAGGACTTGGGCCCTTCCCCCACCACAATACACCAAATAAATACAAGTTTACACAAAGGAAGAACTTCTGGGAAAGCTGTGAGGTCAGGACTGCCGTGATTAGAGCTCAGCTTTGGTGAGTTCAGTCTACTGGTGAGGTTGTTTGGAGGGGATTAAACCTGGAGAGAGAATAGCACGTGGTTAGGTGTTAGTTCAAGGAAGACAAACTGCAGAGAGAAACCACGATGTAGAGCCATAAGCTGACTGTCTCCACAGGCAGGGCCAGCTGAGCACAAGGACTGGAGGCCTTCAGGCTCAGTCAGACACTGTGGTCTGCAACTTCTTGGTGTATTTGCAGAGAGTCTAAGGGGTTGGGGGTGCCTACCAGATCAAAACCAGGGAGAGCGTCCTGAAGCCACAGTGCTGACTGAGAGAAGCTCTTTGCTGGTTGGCTCCCCGTTCCCGTAACTTGGGGCAGTTGCCTTCCCTCTCCGTCAGAGAGCTCACCTATGATAGACTGATGTTTGCCCAGAAGCCTTTGAACTCTAGCCTTTCTTGGAGCTCCAGCTGTCTACTGCCTGACCCTCTGAGGGCTCACAGTATTCCACAGTCATGCACAACTCCAGTCCAAATTCTACTTTATGTTTCCCCTTCCATTCTTATTTTTTTTCATCTTCCATCTATGAGTGAGATCACCCCATATTCATCCTTCTCTTTCTGACTTATCTCACTTAACAGGATTCCTTCAAGCTCCACCCAAGGTGAGGTGAAGAAGGTGAATTCATCGTTTTTAATAGCTGAGTAGTATTCCATTGAGTATCTAGACCACAGCTTGCTCAGCCACTCATCTCTTGTTGGACACCTGGGTTGCCTCCAGGTTCTGGCTATTCCAAATTGTGTTGCTATGAACATAGGTGTACACAGATCTTTTTGGATGGGTGTGTTGGGTTCCTTAGGACCTATCCCCAGGAGAGGAATCGCAGGGTCACAGGGTAGGTTCAGGGAGGCCTTCTAAGGTCCTTGAACTTGGTCAGTCTTTGGGCAGCCTGGCTGGCTGGCTAATCCTGTCTGGATTCCATGCTTGGCATTCTCTCTACTCTCTGCAGGTCTGGCCTTTCTCCCAGCAGACAGAGAATGGATCAGCTTCTAGATGGGGTATCACTCACATCCCCCCTGCCCTGACCCCGACCAAGATTGGAGCTTTCACTGCATTTTTCCAGCAGAGATGGGAGGAGGGGCTGGGCAGGAAGGCGTGGAGTCTGGGGGTGATGCTCCTGGGGCTGCCCTTAGGATTCTTCAGGTGTTTCTGGGCCGCGGGGAGGAACTGGTTTCTAGCAGCTATTGGGACAGCTGTGCTGGGCCTGGGGAGCCTGGGATCACGGGGGACCTGAAGGGCACTGGGTCTCTGAGCAGAGCTCAGCCTGATGCTCCAGTGGATAAAGCCCTCCTCACCTTCTGCCTGTTTTCCCCATGAAATCATTCTCAGCAGAGTTCTGGCCTGCACACAGAATACTGAGCTGTGCTGCAGCGCCCTTGACTCCTGGGATAGGATTGGAAATAATCAGCCTTTGAGTTTCTGGGAGCTCTTAATCTCCTTTGACCCACAAGGAAAGGCAGATTAGCCTGTGAGAAATCTTATGTAACCACCACTTGAAGGCCTGTCCCAACTTATTACCAGGGGGATTTTGATCCAGAGAAAATGACTGAGCTGAAGACACCTAGGTGACTGTTGAGAACAGGAGGCTGACCCTTGCTTCTCCTTGTCTCTGCGTTGGGCCTGTTGGCCCAGCCCCTGTTCACGCAGCCATGCTGGCAGTGAATGCAGCCTGTGCTGGGGGCTTCTGCGAGGTTTCTCTCCTACTCACTCAGGGGACTGAGATCGATTGGCCTTGTTGCTTACACCACACAGGATAGGAAACGAAGCTAAGTCCCTTGCCCAGAGAGGCTGGGTAGGTTTTTTTTTTTTTTAATTTCATTTATTTATTATTGTGTAGAGACAGAGAGAAATTGTGAGGGCAGGGGGAGATAGAGAGGGAGAGGGAGCTGGTTGATGGCGTATCTGATTGAGGACACATAGTACTAAGCATAAGGACCCATGCAAGGATCAGGGTTCAAGCTCCCGACTACCGAGGCCCAGGAGATGCTTCATAAGCAGCAAAGCAGGTCTGTCTTTCTCTCCTCTTCCCTATTTCCCCTCTTCCCTCATTTTCTTTCCATCCTATCCAGTAAAATGGGAAAAAAATGGCCGCCAGGAGCAGTGGATTCATAGTGTTGGCACTGAGCAGCAGTAATGAGAGAGAGAGAGAGAGAGAGAGAGAGAGAGAGAGAGAGGGAGAGAGAGAGAGAGAGAGAGAGATATCAGCGGGGAAGCAATTACAGAAGCCAGACCTTCCATCTTCTCCATTCCATCATGAGAATGGTCCATACTCCCAGAAGGTTAAAGAATAGGGACACTTTCAGGGGAGGGGATGGGGTACAGAGTTATGGTGGTGTGAACTGCACCCTCTTATCCTATGGTCTTGTCAATATTTCTATTTTATAAATAAAAAATAATTTAAAAATAAAAAAATATTTTTTTAAAAAAGAAAAAAAAAGAGAGAAAGAGAGATACCTGCAGGCGGAAAGCTTTACAAATGGTAAAGCAGGACTGCAGGCGTCTCTCTCCTTTAAAAAAATTTTTATTTAAAAAAAGAAAACAAGGGAGTCGGGCTGTAGCGCAGCGGGTTAAGCGCAGGTGGTGCAAAGCACAAGGACCGGCATAAGGATCCCGGTTTGAACCCCGGCTCCCCACCTGCAGGTGAATCAGGTCTGCAGGTGTCTATCTTTCTCTCCTCCTCTCTGTCTTCCCCTCCTCTCTCCATTTCTCTCTGTCTTATCCAACAACGACGACAATAACAATAATAACTACAACAATAAAACAACAAGGGCAACAAAAGGGAATAAATAAATAAAATAAAATATTAAAAAAAAAGAAATAAAAAAGAAAACACTGACAAAACCATAGGATAAGAGAGGTACAACTCCACAGAATTCTCACCACCAGATCTCTATATCCCATCTCCTCCCCTGACAGCTTTCCTATTCTTTATCCCTCTGGAAGTATGGACCCAGCGTCGTTGTGGGATGCAGAAGGTGGAAGGTCTGGCTTCTGTAATTGCTTCCCTGCTGAACATGGGCATTGACAGGTGGATCCATACTCCCAGTCTGTCTCTGTCTTTCCCTAGTGGGGCAGGGTTCTGGGGAAGCGGAGTTCTAGGACACATTGGTGGGGTTGTCTGTCCGGGGAAGTCTGGTTGGCATCATGGTAGCATTTGGAACCTGGTGGCTGAAAGAAGAGTTAACATATAAAGCCAAACAAATTGTTGACTAATCATGAACCTAAAGGCTGGAATAGTGCTGATGAAGATGTGGGGTCTCTGTTTTGTAGATAGCTAGTAGGCCTATTTTAGTTATTATATTCAAAAGGGCCCATGACTATACTAGTTTTTTCTGCAGGTGCCTCTTGTGAAGCTTTCTGCCTGCTGGTGGGGACCAGGTGCTTGAACCCAGGTCCCTGTGCACTGCAATGTGTCCACTTAACCAGATGTGCCCCCTGCCCCCTGCCCCCACCAAAGACACTTGGTTAGTCATAGCCAGATGCTGTATTTGTGCTTACGTTTTCTCGATAGGTTGTCATTGTTACAGGCGAGTATTTTAGTGTCTTCTGGGGACCCAGGAGTCAGTCTGGGTCACTTTGCCATGAGGTCAAAGCAGGTGAATCTTCAGGGTGCCTTCTTGCCCTTTGTCTCCAAGCTCAGGTCTTTGTTTTGGTCAGTCCTGCAGAAGTTACAGCCCATCACACTTCCTTTTGGGGCAGATGACATGGAGAAACCGAGGACTTTCTGGGCGTGGTTTGGGGGGTGGTGGTAGCCTTCATTTGGATGCAGTGGGACACATTTCCAAAGTTCTGGTCACATTGGGGGCATAGTGAAACTTCTGCTCTGTCCCCCGGCCAGCAAGGATTCTTCCTTGTGTCACTGTGCTGACTCACTTGGCTTCTGGCTCTCAGGCCATAGAGCAAGGGGGGCTGCCCAGGGCATCAGGCATCAAGCCTTTGCATGTGGTACAGTGGTCACAGGGCCTGTGTGCTCAGAGGCAGAAGCAGAGTGGTGGAGAGTTCTTTCAGTCAGTAGAAGGACTGAATTTACCTCTCATCGAGTGGTTGAGTGGAAGTTCTTGTGTGTTGGAAATACAGTCCAGCATACATTTCCAGCATCATCATGGTTCTGCTGTTTGCTAGGAATGAAGTTGCTCAGAACACCTGCGTTTGTCCAGTCCAAGCATGCCACAGCATCACAGTTAGCCAGGATTTTTGCCCATAAAGTCTCCTGTCTTTTGCATCCATTGTAAACTATTTTAATCCGTCATGGTACAGGATAGATGAATTTGTATTGTCTTTACATACGTAGGCCCAGTGTTGGGTAATTGTGCAGATACCCTCAGGGTATCGCTCATTCCCGAGAGCTGAAACCCTAATCCCGGAGTGCCTTGCTTCCTAGCCAATCCCTTCCTGATTTGCCACTTCCGGTTTTTATCCTATAAAGCCCTCTGCTGCTGCGGGTTGGCCCCTTTTTGCTCCTCTCCTCTCTGTCACGACAAGACCCAGAGAAGGGCTGCTAGGTGTAGTGGGAGGCGGCCATTTTGCTAGCTCCACATGGCCTGAACCACTCTGCACTCACCCATTTCTGGGGTGCCTGCGTGAATAGATTTGTGTTCCCTCTCTGCTCCGGTCTCTCCTCTCTCCCCCGTGATGCAACCCGACAGCCCAGCAAGTTCTTGTCATAAGGAATGAGGACAAAATGTAGGAGAGGAGACTAGGGAGGTGCCTCAGGCACATGACTCCACATAAAACAATGTGATTTTCTGAGGCTAGGTGGCGGTGGCACACCTGGCTAAGCTCACAGATTACCAGGTTCAAGCCCCTGGTCCCCATCTACAGGGGGGATGCTGCACGAGTGGTAAAACAGGGCTGCAGGTGTCTCTCTGACTCTCTTGCTCTCTATCTATCCCTCCTCTCTCAGTTTCTTCTTTTTAAATGGACATTAAAATTTTTTATTTATTCCCCTTTTTGTTGTTCTTATTGTTTTATTGTTGTAATTGATGTCATTGTTGCTGGATAGGACAGAGAGAAATGGAGAGAGGAGGGGAAGACAGAGAGGAGGAGAGAGAGATAGACACCTGCAGACCTGCTTCACCACCTGTGAAGCGACTCCCCTGCAGGTGGGGAGCCGGGGGCTGGAACAGGGATCCTTACGCAGGTCCTTGAGCTTTGCACCACGTGCGCTTAACCACTGCGCTACCCCTGGAATCCCCCTCTCTCAATTTCTTTCTGTCTCTATCCAATAAAAACAACAACAGTGGTTTTCTAAACCAAGTAATATCAATTGTGTGTGTCTGCATTCTAAGTCTGCTTTGGGGAGAGCTCATTTCCAGTGCCCAAGTCAGGATGCTCTCTCTTGAACCTTATTTTCATTCATTGTTTTGTGTTATCTTTCTACTCGAGGGTCCTTTGCATGGTGTGAGCTCCCAGGCTTCAAACAAGCTTCCTGGGAGGAAGCCAGTTTGTAAACTGTGAAGTGCTACATGTGTGTTGACAGCGGCTTAGACCTTGTCTGTGGAGACAGGACAAGAGAGGGACATACAGACAAGAAAAAAAGATTCGTTTTTAATTCTACAAAAGTGAGACAGTGGCGTGGGCCATGGGGAGATACTGTGACTGGTCCCATCACAGCAGGAAGTGCCATGTGGTGTGGGAACCAGGAACAGGCAGCAGACGTGGTTCCACTGATGTCTCTCTGGAGCCCAAATGCAGTGTTCATCTCAGGGGCTCAGACTCATCACCTGCAAAGTCAGTGAAGGAACGCCTTCCTCCAGGGCTGGCAGTCCCCACCGCAGGGAAGACCGTAGCACCTGCAAGGAGGATAGCTGCTGCTAGATACTAACCACCACACCCCTGGGTGTGGTCATTGGGTGGGATCCTACAGATTCCTAGTTTTTTAAATTTATCTTTTTAAAAAAATTCTTTTTTTTTTTTCTGAGCACTGAGCAGCTCTGGTTCATGGAGGTGCAGGGGATTGAACCTGGGACTTTGGAGCCTCAAGCATGAGAGTCTCTTTGCCTAACCATTATGCTATCTACCCCTACCCTTAATTCTTTATTTATTGGATAGAGATGGGAGTTGGGTGGTAACACAGCAGATTAAGTGCACATGGTGCAAAGCACAAGGACCCGGCTTAAGGATAGAGACAGCCAGAAATCAAGAGGGGAGACGGAGATAGATAGATAGATAGGTAGGTAGATATATACACAGACAGATGGACAGACAGACAGATAGATATAGAGAGACAGAGAGACACCTGCAGCCCTGCTTCACCACTTGCAAAGCTCTCCCCCTGCAGGTGGGGACTGGGGCCTCGAACCTGGTTCCTTGCACACTGCAACATGGGCGCTCAACCAGGTACACCACTACCTACTCCCCACCCCAACCAACTGATTCCTTAAGCTCCTTTTCACCCCTCAGACTCACTCTAGGTCCCGGTCATGCTGTCCTCTTCCAGAACCTCTGCTGTGGACCCAGCCTCCAGCCACTCCACTCACCCTGTGACAGCAGGCCACTCCTCTGACACTTGGCGTCTCCAGTCTCCAGCCACCTGCCACCCCCCTGCTCTCAGCCAGCTTGGCTTCCCTGAGGCACAGGTCCCACAGCTGCAGGATGGATGTGGAGGACGTCCCGACAGGCCAGAGGGCTGCGGTGGGGAGACAGCCGCCACCCATCTCAGTCCAGTGCTGGTGGTGGAAAACATTGCGCACTGCTGCTCTGTACTTACCCCAGACGTCGCCAGCTGTGTGTGCACAGCTGTGAAGCCCTACCGCCCGGTGCCCACTGCCCGGTGCCCAGGGCAAGTTCCAAACCAAGATTTAGGGGGTGACAGGGTAGGGTGTGACTCTATTTCTGGAGTCAGACTTGGGCTGGAATCTGTGAAGTATTTTTATCTCTGTGAGCTGGAAGCCTTTGCCTAATCTTGCAAAGCTTCCGTTGCTACATAATAAAACGGGAAGGGGGGAAAAACATAATTACTTCAGAGAGTAGTTGAGGGAATTAATGAGGAAAAAGCATATAAGTTGCTAGTACATCTCCCAACGTACCACACAGCAAATGTGTCTTATTCTGCTGCCATTATATTTGGGAAACCGTACAGAAATGCTGAGAACTAAACCACCGTTTAGCCCATTCATGTCAGCTTTGTGCTTCACCTAATTACTTGAGACTAAGGCGGGGGGCGGGGGGATGAGGGTGGAGCTGCCATCTTCAGGGGTGGGCTACACTTGTTGGAACCCCATCTGGGACATGGAGAAGGTGACCATGAGTACCTAGTCTGAGTACCTAGTCGAAGTCCTGTTACTTGCTCCAGCAGAGAAAACCAAGGTTATTGTCTGATATACTCAACACACATACCTCTATGTGACAAAGAGAACCAGAGCACCATTCTGTCACGTGTGATGCCCAGGCTCAAACTCACGACCTCATGGTCTTAGGGACAACACTTAGTCACTGTGTTTCCTCACAGGTCACCAAAGCAGTACTTGTAGAGAGATATTTCTGTGGAGGAGTATGCCATCCTGAGGAGCGGTGGTGTCTCAGTTATCCCTCCTTCCCTCCCTCCATCTCTCCCTCCCTCCCTCCTTCTTGTCCTCTCTTCCTTCTTTCCTTCCTTCCTACCTTCCTTCTTCCCTCCCTCCCTCCCTCCCTTCTTCTCTTCCTCCCTTCCTTCCTCCCTCTGTCTCTCCCTCCCTTCCTCCTTCCCTTCCTTCCTTCCTCCCTCCCTTCTTTCCTTCCTTCCTTCCCTTTCTCTTTCCTTTCCTCCTTTCAAAATGTTTTATAAAATAGTGTCTTTTCATTTATTTATTGTATAGAGACAGAGAGACCTAGAAGGAAGGAGGAGATAGAGAGAGAGAGAGGGGCCTACAGCCCTGCTCCAGCCTTCCTGAAGCTTTCTTCCTGCAGATGGAGAACCGGGGGTTGGAATCCATGCCACTGAGCATTTGCACCTGGCACCTCTCCAGATGTGCTCCCTAGACCCTTTCTCTGGTTGACTATTATTTCTAGAACTATCTGTATATGTACATATACAGATACATACATATCTATACTTTTTTTTGCCCATTTTTTTCTACGATCCTGCCTTCTCACACCTGCACCTGTTACTACTTCTGAATGTCCCTCCATTTTTTCTCTTCTCTCTCTGGTCCTGATGGAGTTGGAGTTCAGGTCCTTGAGCACTGTAACATGTGTGCTCAACCAGGTGCACCACCTGTTTACCTCTTATTGTGCTCAGCCAAAACTAAGATCTCAGTGTAACCAAGAAAGGAGACATTAAATATGATTTATATATATATATATATATATAATTATTATTATTATTAAGAAGTTCCAGGGAACAAGTGGTGTGGTGTTGTTCATTACACTAGGTCTGCTGCATTGCTTGATGCTGTGGTCTATTTACATAATCACTGCTTTACCTGAGACCCGCCCTGCCTGCAGGGCATTGGTTTAATCCCCACTGGTTAGATGGAAGCTTTCCTTCTCTCCGCCCACTCTCCTGCTTATATCCTTTTCCGACCTACCACTTCCGGCTCGGAAGATATAAATGCAGATGAATAAAACACATATTGCTCTGCGTTCCCACTCAGCCATGAGTTCCTGGTCTCTCTCCCATCTGCGAAGCTAGCCTGGCAGTGTGGTGTCACATTCATAGAGTATGCTTCCCACAGTGCACATGGACTTGGGTTCCAACCCCTCATCCCCACCTGCAGGGGGGAGGCTTCCGGAGTGGTGCAGGAGTATCATTGCCTAATGTCTCCCCTGGGGCCAGGTGGCGTGTGGCAGACCTGGCTGAGTGTATACGTTAGCTGCTCAGGGGCTCATGGCTGGAGCAAGCCTGCAGGTATCTCTTCTCTCTCTCCCTTGCTCATCCTTCCCTCTCAATTTCTCACTGTGGAAGATTGATAAATAAATACATACTATTAAAGGATAAGAAATTCTATCAACAGTCAGCACCTACTATTGTTAAGAAGGAAGCTGTGCTTTGTGTTTATTGTTGTTTATTATTGCTTAAAAAAGAGACTTGAATTTAGTCTTATTGGTGATAAGAACAGAATAACAGTTGGACCTTTAAACACTTGTCTTTAAAAAGGGACTTTATGGAGCCTGGTGGTGGTACTCCGGGCTAAGTGTACACAGTACTAAGCACAAGGATCCTGGTTCAAGCCTCCTCTCCCCATCTTCAGATGGTTGTTTCACAAGTAGTGAAGCAGGTCTGCAGGTATCTACATTTCTCCCCCCTTCTCTATCTCCCCCCTCAATTTATCTGTTTTATCCAATAAAAATGGAAAAACTGGCCTTTTGGAGCAGTGGATTTGTA
The DNA here is from genome assembly GCF_950295315.1 of Erinaceus europaeus. Taxonomy (NCBI): domain Eukaryota; kingdom Metazoa; phylum Chordata; class Mammalia; order Eulipotyphla; family Erinaceidae; genus Erinaceus; species Erinaceus europaeus. The sequence goes on along the minus strand of NC_080164.1, from coordinate 4,183,647 downwards.
GTGCCAGCATCCAACTTCAGCAATAACCCTGGAGGCAGAAAAAAAAGAACTTTATTTTGCATCTATTAAGAAGAGAAGTCTGGGGGTGGGGTGGTGGTGCACCTGGCTGAGGGCACATGTTATAATGTACAGGGACCCAGGTTCAAGCCCCTGGTCCCCACCTGCAGGGGGAAGCTTCACAAGTGGTGAAGCAGGGCTGCAGGTGCCTCTCTCTCTCTCTCTCTCTCTCTCTCTCTCTCTCTCCCTCTCTATCACCTCCTTCCCTCCCAATTTCTGGCTGTCTTTATCCAATAAATAAGTAAAGATGAGGAGGGGGGAGATGGGTCTGGTCTAACCCTTATTTGTAGTTTCTGCACTGAAGGGGAACACCCAGGAGAACCACAAACCCAGTTCTTCAGTACTGAAGACCTTTAGTTCTGTTTGCATGGAAGAGAATGGACAATGGGGGGGGGGTACAGCCCAGCAAGGGGAGATTAAACATTGTTGCTAAGGAATTCTAACTAACCTCTACTATTGTTAAGATAAACACATGCTTTATTTAGGAATATTGAGAACACACATGCAGGAGTACACGTCCTGGGGAGAGAGATTTACTTACATGTTGATGCTCTCAGGTAGGGGAGGGGGGAGGGAGGAATGAACGAAGGGAGAGAGAGAAATTTATTTACATGTTGATGCTCCCAGGTTGGGGAGGAGGAGGGAGGAAGAGATATATTTATTTACATGTTGATACTCCCAGGTGGGGGTGGTGGTGGTGGGGGAAGAGAAACAGAGAGAGAAGAGAGATTTACTCACATGTTGATGTTCCCAGGTAGGGGAGGGGAGGAGAGAGAGATAGATAGATAGAGAAGTTTACTTATAAGTTGATGCTCCTAGGTAGGGGAAAAAGAAGGGGGAGGGATATATATATATATATGGAGATAGATAGATAGATGATAGATAGATAAATAGATAGATAGATAGATAGATAGATAGAAGAGACTTACATATGGATGCTCCCAGGTAAGGGAGAGAGGGAGAGGGAGGGCAGGAGAGAGAGAGACAGAGAGAAAGAGAGAGGAGACTTAGATGCTGATGCTCCCAGGTAGGAGTGAGAGAGAAAAGGGGGGGAGAGAGAGAAGCAGAGGGAGAGAGAGAGATTTATTTACATGTTAATGCTGCCAGGTAGGGGAGAGAGAGGGTAGGGAGAGAGACAGACACAGAGAGAGGGGGGGAGAAAAGGGGAGAAGAGACTTACATGTTGATGCTCCCAGGTAGGGGAGTGTTGTTGTGCATGGGCCGTGGAGAAGAGAGAGAGGAGGTCCTGAGCGAAGAGGAAACACAAATCTTTATTTGTGATGACACCTCAGAGTTGGGTGCTAGAGAAGCAGGTTGGGCCACGTGGAGGTAGCGAAAATGGCCGTCTCACGCAGTAACCTTTCCTGCGTCTGAACACCGGAGTGAAGCGCTGGCAAGAGAGCGAGGTGCGGAAGAAGAAGGGCTTTTATAGGAGTAGCTTTCATGAGAATGGGAAGGGGGAGGAGTAACCATAGCACTCCAGGATAGGATAATAACTCTTGTGAGAATGGGAGGGGGGAGGAGTGACCAAAGCACTCCAAATATCGCGGGGATATAGACAATGCCCTGAGGGCACAACATGGCTGAAGAGGCACTCCAAGAATGTCCCAACTCTTGCGGGAACTAGCAGTAGCCTGAGGGGACAACATGGCAGATGTGACTGCATTGGCACAATTTCCCAGCATCTCCCCCTTTCCTTTTATCTAATGCCCAGGGCAACAGTGTGTAAAGTCTATGAACAACTCAGGGTCAGTCTATGAAAAACCAGCAACGTGAAGGGAAGGAAGCTGCTGTAAAATTGTCTAAAGTGTCCAGAGGGTATACCAGCAAGTCCGATAAAGGGTATACCAGCGGGAGTCGGGCTGCAGCGCAGCGGGTTAAGCGCAGGTGGCGCAAAGCACAAGGACTGGCATAAGGATCCGGGTTCGAACCCCGGCTCCCCACCTGCAGGGGAGTCGCTTCACAGGTGGTGAAGCAGGTCTGCAGGTGTCTATCTTTCTCTCCCCCCTCTGTCTTCCCCTCCTCTCTCCATTTCTCTCTGTCCTATCCAACAACAACAACAACAACAATAATAACTACAACAATAAAACAACAAGGGCAACAAAAGGGACTAAATAAATAAAATAAATATTTTTAAAAAAATTAAAAAATAAAAGGGTATACCAGCAAGTCCGATAGAAGTCTCAGTCCAAAGTAGGCGACTAGGGGGAGAAATGGCAGGGGATGAAATGCTGCATGAGGAAGGTCAGCCTCTGGAATTCCGCTTTTCTGTAGATTGTGAGCTGGAACCGCCAAAACGTGACAGGCAAAGTAGAAGCAGGAAAGGCAGACAGGCAGTAAAAATGTTCTGTCCTTGGAGTCTGTGAATCAGGTTCTTCAGATCGTGTCAGGTGACATCTATGGTTTCGGGGGGTGTGCCACTGTAGTCGTGCCATCTAGTGGGTGATGTCAGGGTGTGCAGGGGTCCAGATGTTTTTTTCCGGGATTCCTGTGTGGAAGAAACACAAACAATCTGCTTCTCGTGGTTAGCAGGGCATCTGATTTGAATGCTTTATAGAAAAAGAGGTTTGGTGCCTTAGCCAACTGAGTATTGGGGGATGTATCTTTCCTATTCATTTATTATTATATCTTCATGGGGAAAAAGAACTTATCTTTTAACAAAGACTCTAAGGTGTAGGGAAGCGGGAACTATCTTATCCCTTTTTTTCTTGTGTCTTGCCTTTTGTTGCCCTAGTTGTTTTATTGTTGTAATTATATTGTTGTTATTACTGATATTGTGGCCATTGGATAGAACAGAGAGAAATGGAGAGAGGAGGGGAAGACAGGGGGAGAGAAAGACACCTGTAGACCTGCTTCACCACCCGTGAAGTGATTCCCCTGCAGGTGAGGAGCCAGGGGCTCAAACTGGGATCCTCAAGCCAGTTCTTGCACTTAGCACCACCTGCACTAAACCCACTGCACCACCACCCGATTCCCAATTTTTTAATTCATTTTAATTTTTTAAAATTTATTTTTTTATTGGGGAATTATTGTTTTACATTCAACAGTAAATACAATAGTTTGTACATGCATAACATTCCCCAGTTTCCCATTTAACAATACAACCCCCACTATGTCATTTATCATCCTTCATGGACCTGGATTCCCAGGAACTATCTTTTAACATAAACTCTATGGCCATGCCAATAGCAACCTTGAGGGCACATGTGGTTGGATAGCGCTAGTTTCCTCTTTCCCGTCATTGGCTAGCCAGCCCTCTACATGGTGGACGTTCTGATGGAGGGGGGAAAATCCTCCACAGCAACTCAATATTCTGCCATGTCCAGCCTATGATAGTGAGTTTGTATAGGTTGCATCTTTATGGCATCAATCTGTTGCCGCAAAAGGCCATGAGCTTGTTAAAAATTATAGGACTGTGGTCTGAGAGGTGTCGCAGTGGATAAGGCATTAGACTCTCAAGCGTGAGGTCCCAAGTTCGGTCCCTGGCAGCACATGTACCAGAAAGTATCTGGTTCTTTCTCTTTCCTCCTCTCTTTCTCATTAATAAATAAATTAAAATGTTGAAAGAAAGAATTGTAAGAGCTATTGTGAGCAGAAGAAGTAAAACAAGCTAGGGTCCCACAACTAAGGGTAGACAGGTAAGGAAGGGGGAATGTATCCATTGGTATGAAGAGGTAGGATCATATCTTAAGTCTAAGGGAAGCAGTCAGTGGATGTGATGTCCAGGGAACAGCCATTTGTCTTTGGGGGTAGTAAAGGATGGCTGTGGCATGGGTGATGTTATAAAGGGAAGCATCTTTAAATTGTTGGCTGACAAAGGCAGGCCTATGGTGGCAAGACAAGATACACCAGTTAAGTGTACAAGAATATGTGAATGTTGTTAATTCACATAGGTTGGATATGGAAGAACTTCTTACAGTTTAATACCTTACCATATGAACAGATGATTCCTCATATGAAGGCTTGATAGCTGTAATCACTTACTTGTGAAAAACAATAAAACTTGTAACAAGTTAGAGGTTTACTATAATTGACTTTGGACTATAAGCAGACTCAGGTTACTTAGAGAGTTAACGCATGTAGGTTCTGCCATGTCATATTATGGATCCTGAGATGTGTCCTGCAGCTAGTCCTCTTGTATTTCTTGTTCTTCAGGGATAACAGTGCCATCATGAGGGTATTGTCATGGCGGGCAGGAACCCAGACAGGTTTAGAGTAATTATTTGGGAAAATGCTGCAAAACCTCTTCCCATGGTCAATAGAGGGTCAGGCTCTTTCCAAATTTTATCAAGTGGGTCTCTCCATTTGACCTTAATAGATGGGAGAGTAGATGGTGCTTGCCAGTGAAGAATAATAGGAGGTAAGTCCCTAACCCTAAACCTAACCTATTGTAAATATTAAAGAGATTTAACGTAGTTAAGGCTTTTGCGAGCTGGATATTGGGGGGTACATTCCTCCTTTATCTTTACTTAATTGAGCCTTAAGGGTCTGAAGGGCCCTCTCGACAATGCTTTGTCCCTGTGGATTATAGGGAATGCCTGTGGTATGAGTAATGTTCCAGAGGGAACAAAAATCTTTAAATTGTTTGCTGGTAAATGCAGGTCAATTATCAGTTTTCAGTTGAAGAGGTAAGCCCATCACAGCAAAACAGGAGAGCATATGACTTATAAACTTTTTAAAGCTTTCTCCTGTCTGAGCTGTTGCCCTCATAAATTTAGAAAAGGTATGAATTGAGACAAACACATATTTTTGTTTGCCAAAATTTGGTATGTGGGTGGCATCAATTTGCCAAATAGCATTAGCTTTTAAGCCTCGGGGGTTAACACCAAGAGTCTGAATAGCAGGTGTTTTTATGAGACTTACACAGGAAGAGCATGTAGCTAGGATATGTTTTAATTGTGGTAACGGAACATCAGGAAATAGAGCTCGAAGGCCTTTAAGATTAACATGGGTTAGGGAATGAAAGTCACCAGGATCAGAGACAGAGACTAGGAGAGCTCCTGTGGAGGCAAGGCGGTCAGCTGCAGCATTCCCTTTGGACAGGGCACCAGGAAAAGGGCTGTGGGAATGAAGGTGCTCCATATATAGTGATTGGGTTCGAGAAGAGAGCATAGAGGTGATTTGAATCAAAAGAGGGGAAAGTGGGTTGTCATCAATTTTCACATAGGAACGAGCAAGCCATGGAAGTAAGTGAACAGTATACACATTGTCAGAAAAAAGGTTGAAGGATTCTGGTACAGCTTTTAATGCAAGGAAAACAGCATAAAGTTCTTTGTACTGAGGGGAATTCTCAGGAAGCTCAGTAAAGAGAGGTTTAGGGGGTTGTTTGTCTGGGTAATATATAAGGGCAGCAGCTCCCCTTTTTCCACCATCAGTGAAGACTGTAGGAGAAGAAGGAATGGGATCTCAAGAGAAAAGTTTAGGTGCTAGTAGAGGCAAAAGAGGTAAAAAACCTATCAATTTATTAGAAGGAAAATGGCTATCTATTTGTCCTGGAAACCCCAGGAAGCTTATGGCAAAGGGGGAATGATGGTGTATAAGCCACTCTGTATCTATGAGAGAAAAGGGCAGAATAATTAAATCCGGTTCTTTCCCTAAGACCTGCACAGACCTATTTCTTCCTTGGCGAACCATGAATGCTAACGCATCTATCTCAGTGAGGAGTCTTGGAGCTCTGCCTACTGGCGTGTGAAGCCACTCGAGAACCCCATGGTTCTGCCACAATGCCCCTACTACTGTGGGGGTGGAGTTAAAGATTAGAAGGTTTACTGGAGAGGAGGGGGAGATCGAACAAGGTGCATGTCCTGGAAGGCCTGGTTAACCCTTTCCAGTGCCAAGGAGGCCTCGGGAGTTAACTTACGTTTTGAGGAGGGCTGTTTGTTTCCTTTTAACAGGTCAAACAGTGGTTGGAGGCAGCTTGTAGGCAGATAGAGATACTGCCTAAGCCAATTTAAATTTCCTAGAAAACTTTGTAAAGAAGCAAGAGTAAGGTTAGAAGGAAAGGTGACATGAGGTTTTAAGGTACGAATTTGCATTAGAGAAATCTCTGAACCTAAAAAAGATATTGGAGGAATTAGCTGTATCTTCTCAGGAGCCACATTAAGGCCGCTTTTCTTTAATGCAGGAATGAGAAAATCACATAGGGCACAGAGATCTGTATCTGATTTTTCCCATATAAATACGTCATCCATGCAATGAAAAACATTAAGGCCCTTATGGATATATGGAAAAAGGGCAGATTTGCCTCTTGACAAATTGTAGGACTATTGGCCATGCCCTGGGGCAGCACTACCCATTCAAATCTATAGGCAGGGCTGGCGTTATTAATAGAAGTAACAGAGAAGGCAAAACGTTTACAATCTTGCGGGTGCAAGGGAATAGAGAAAAAACAATCTTATATATCAATAGCTATGATTGGAATTCCTGTGGTAATTGCAGAAGCAAGAGGCAAACCCCTTTGGGGGGAGCCCCAGACCTGCATAGTTTTATAAACTGCATGGAGATCTTGGAGGAGGCGCATTTTCCAGAGCACTTTTTAATTACAAAGACAAGAGTATTTCATGGGCTTTGAGAATGGCGAATGTGTCCCAAGGACAACTGCTCTCGGATGAGCTCTTTTAAAATTTCTAGTTTATCCCTAGGTAAAGGCCACTGTTCCACCCAGACAGGCTCATTAGAAAGCCAGCTTAAGTGGGGTGTTTGGCTACAAACAGTGGCACTTAGTATTGGGGGTGCTGATTAGACCTGGTCTCGCGGGAATGAGTGTTACGCTCTGCAGAGGCATCTGTGGGTATCCTAACATCAGGACATTCTAGAAGATCTCTGCCCAATAGGTTGGTGCTAATATTAGCTACCAAAGGGCAGAAGTGTCCGGTAGAACCTTCTGGGTCTTCCCTCATGAACGAGTCTCTTGTGTGAAATGATTGGGTCACCCCTCCTACTCCATGTATACTGGGTCCAGGGATGAGTTCCCAATCTTGGGGAACCTCTTCTTGCCTTAAAATCGTCTTTGCTGCCCCCGTGTCAATAAAAAATTTAAAAGGAATATTGCCAATCTTTACTGTCATAGAAGGGTGACCTTGTTCTAAAACAGGAGTGGTCCACAAAATCTCAGGCCCCGAATTTGTACCGTTCAGGGGCGAAACATCTTTATGAAATTGGGACCAACAATCTCTCTTCCAATGAAACCCCTTATGACATCTTGGACAAACAGTACGTGGCCTCTGGTTCCCTGACTGAAAGCAGGGCTGCTCTGATTGGAGGCATGGTCGCTCTAACTGGAGGCAGGGTTTCCCTGACTGGAGGTGTGGTCGCAGCTAATCAGGACATTGGTTACGCCAATATCCTTGACGACCTCACTGAAAGCAGGCACCGTTTTGATTACGTGGGGTAACTGCATAAACCTGTGTCATAGCGGGTGCCCCATAATTACCTGATGTAAGTTCCTGTGTCACTAAAATCCAATTATCTGGGTGTAGGTGTTTAAGATTAAGGCATGCCTGACGGAATTGTGGTATCATGCCTTCCCAGACAATAGAGCGCAGGAGTAGTGAGCGGACGTCAGGATTATAAACCTTTCTCTCTAAGCTTGTCTTCACCCTTGAGATGAAGCTCGCTAATGATTCATCAGTGCCTTGGCGAAGAGAGTTAATGGGAACTGACGAATCTACATTGGGTGGGGTCACCCTTTCCCATGCTTGTGTTGAGCAGATGCGTACCTGTTCAAAATAACCGGTTGGAAACCTGGCTTCTGCCTGCTGAGCTCCAGATTCAAAAGCTCCTTCTCCAAACAAAGCATCAGAATCCCATTCTACCTGTTTGTTAATATTTTCCTGCAACTGTCTAGAGCACTCATTGCAGAAGCATGCCTTCCACTGTAGGTAGAGGGGGTCTGGGAGTGCAGCACAAGCCAGGTCCTTCCAATCCTGCGGCGTGTTAAGATGGTGGTAAAAACTCCTTAAAATGGACTTGGTCCATGGAGCATGCATTCTGTCCTCCCTGACCACTTGCCTGAGCACTCTGAGCTTTTAAAAGAGTATGGCTGCCACAGCTGAGGGTTTTGTTTAGAAGGGGCCACGTTTACCAGGAAGGTGTGAATTTGGTCCGATGGTGCGGGAGAGGGAGCTACAGAAGTGGAAGTTGCTGTGGAAACTGCTGTAGTGGCCGCAGGGGAAACTGAACGCATATCTATGGGGACGGAGCTCTCGGGGTGGACTGCACATGGTTTAAAGTCCTTAAATGCTGAAAAAATATCCTTTAACTCCCGTACCTCAGCCAGTAGGTCTCTTAATGATGACGTATCAGCAGGGGGTGGGGTCAGAGAAGCAGAAGCCTCAGGGGAAGCCAAAACTGGGGAGGTAGGAGGAGGGGCTAGAGAACCGGAAGCCTCAGGGGAAGCAGGGGGCGGGGCCAGAGAAGCAGAAGGAACTGAACACGTGTCTGCCACAGAAGGAACCAAACACGTGTCTGCAGAAGGAGCCGAACATGTGTCTGCAGGGACAGCGGGTGAAGGGGTCATGGAAGTTGCAGAAGGAACTGAGCACGTGTCTGCAGGGGCGGAAGTTTGGGTGCTGACTGCAAATCACTTAGGGCGTTTAGGTTGTAAGCACATATCTCTTAACTCTTGTATCTCAGGAGAAGCTGAACCCTGGGCGGCAGGGGGCGGGGTCAGAGGAGGAACTTCCGAACACGTGTATGTGTCTATGGTAATGGAAGTTCTGGGTTTATCTGCTGATTGCTGAGGGCGTCTGAGTCTTAAGCACATGTGCTTTAACTCTTGTATCTCAGCCTCAAGGTAACTTATCCTCATGGCAGACCACATTGTACATATCTTGTAAGTGGCAACCACAGTTATAAAAATCCAAGGGGTAGCGAAAATTAAACCGTCTGTGAGAGCGCGAATCTGTCCCAGGGCAGAAGGAGATAATAACTGGGACACCTCCTCATGAAACAAAAAAATTCCCATGGTGGAGGGAAACGCGGGGCCACAGAGGTGGGTGGATGCCACTTACCTGTGTCTGGGCGGCTTTAGGGGACCTCAGGCCGGGCCACCCAGCGGGGCGTGGGTGTGGAACACGATGGGCGCCAGATGTTGTTGTGTGTGGGCCGCCGAGAAGAGAGAGAGGAGGTGTCCAGAGCGAAGAGGAAACACAAATCTTTATTTGCACTGGCACCTCAGAGTTGGGTGCTAGAGAAGCAGGTTGGGCCACGTGGAGGTAGCGAAAATGGCCGTCTCACGCAGTAACCTTTCCTGCGTCTGAACACCGGAGTGAAGCGCTGGCAAGAGAGCGAAGTGCGGAAAAAGAAAGGCTTTTATAGGAGTAGCTTTCATGAGAATGGGAAGGGGGAGGAGTAACCATAGCACTCCAGGATAGTATGATAACTCTTGTGAGAATGGGAGGGGGAAGGAGTAACCAAAGCACTCCAAATGTCGCGGGGATATAGACAATGCCCTGAGGGCACAACATGGCTGAACAGGAGTTCCGAGGATGACCCAACTCTCGCGGGAACTAGCAGTAGCCTGAGGGGACAACATAGCAGATGTGACTGCATCGGCACAATTTCCCAGCAGGGGAGGGAGAGAGAAAGAGGGAGGGAAGGAGAGATAGATAGAGGAAGAGAGAGAAACCATACCTATAACATTAACTTTTATGAACTTACCCCAAGTTGCTCTTTGACAAGGTTTTACTTTTCATTCTCCACACCAGTAGTTGTGTGATGTGATCACACAGTTCTCTAGATCTTTATCATGAGGGAGCCATGTGAGTTCTGCTTGGCTGGGGCTGCAGTGGGGTTGTGACTGTGATCTCAGGCTGAGCAACTTTGAGGACCTTGGTCCTTAAATGCTTCACATCATCAAGCCAGGACACCAAGGCTACACAACATGTCCAAGTTCACACAACTGCTTAGTGACAGGGATGGCAATTCATGAAGGGAGCCCCATGGCTGGTAAAATCCTTGTAGCTCTCAATTTCCTGCCAATTAGCATGAACAGGACACAGAGCTTAGTATGCAGGGCTCTGGAGCAGGATTTTTCAGCAGTAGGATTCTCGCATGTGCTGAGTGACTTTCTGGCATGAGGTGGCTGGTGTTCTACAAGAACTTACGCAGTTCTCTGCTCTCTGTGCCCACGTGACAGCATTATCCTCTCCCCTCCCACTAATGAGAACCAGAAGATGCTTCCAGATATGGCTATGTCCCCAGGGACAGTCAGAGACTGTGTGTGGCCTGCCTGCCTCTGCCTGGGGCAGGGACCCGTCCTTCTCCATCAAGTGATTTTTCTCTTCTTCCTCTTCTCTCTCTTCTCTTCTCTTCTCTTCTCTTCTCTTCTCTTCTCTTCTCTTCTCTTCTTTCTCTTTTCTTTCCTCTCCTCACCTTCACTCCCGTGCTTGCCCCTCCCCTCCCCTCCCTAGTCCTCCACTCCTCTGTACTCTCTTCCCCTCCTCTCCTCTCCTCTCCTCTCCTCTCCTCTCCTCTCCTCTCCTCTCCTCTCCTCTCCTCTCTCCTCTCCTCTCCTCTCCTCTCCTCTCCTCTCTTCTCTCCTCTTCTATTTTCTTCTTTCTTTTCTTCCCCCCTTTCTTTTATTGGCTGGGTTGGGGAAATCATGCTTAACATTCTCAACATAGGAGCTTATGTGACCTCTGCAACCCTGTAGATCTGAGGTCACACTCTGTGGTCATGTGAAGGAACATTCCAAGCTGCCTCAATTTCAGGACCCATATTCCTCAACTGTGGCATAGAGTATGTTGTCCAGCCTTGCTTCAGAGTATGGAACATTCTCTAGCTTTGTTGCTCCAAGTTGAGGGCAAGGTCCTATGGAGGCCCACAAAGGGGTCTATTTTGTTGCTTGTTGGTATGCTTCGAAAACCCCTTCTGTTTCATTGGTTTAATCCACCCTGCTTAACACTGTATTCTATTTACATAACCACTGTTAACTAAGCACCGCCCTGCCTGCAGGGCATTGGTTTAATCCCCACTGGTTCATGATGTCTTTTTGCTCTGCCCCCTCTCATAGTACATCCTGATTTTCAGCAATCTCTTTTCGCTCCACCCTCTACATCACATCCTGTTTACACCCTACTTGGCAAGTATATATATAAGGAGAGGATTGTGATTAGAGTTTAGTTAGTTTAGATGGATTGGCTTGTGCTGCATTCCATGTGAATAAAGAGATACTGTGTACAGCCCAGCCATGAGTCCCTGGTCATCTGTCTCCTGCCCGTGAAGCTAGCCTAACTGTTGCTCCTGATAGACTGTAACAATGAAGAGAGGGATTTATTCGAGGTCTAGGCCCATCAAGTCTGTTTGGGAGACTCAGGACTCCCCAATTAGGGCCAATTCGTTAAAGTATGCCAGTCTCTTGTCCTTATTCAGCTTTTGCAGTCCTTGCTTTGATAAGGTTAGCTTTGGAGTGAGTGAGAGAACTGTAATAGGAAGTAGGTAAGGGGGGTATATATGTCTAAGTGGACACTATTTCATTATGACCTTTATACTCACTGTAGACTACTGTGTATTTTTGCTTTCAGGTATATATTTTGCCCTAATTTATGGATACATGTGAACATATGCTCTATCTCATGGACCTGGTCTATATCTAGGTTTTGGAACTCTGTTAGGAAGTTAATATCCTGGAATTAAATTAGGGAATTCTATGAAAGGAAAGGTCTCATCTGAGTAATGAGGCTGAAGGGTTGAAATTCGATGCCTGACGTCTCTGGACACAGTCTGAAGTGAAGCATACTGAGGTGGTACTCAATGCATTGACTAAGTTGGGATCAGCAGAAGCAATATAATTTGGTATGAATTGAGAGAAGCATGTAGGGAAGTGATCCCCACCCTAGAGGTTCCAGGACTGGGGTAAATATAGGCCTCTATAGGAGGAAGATGAATATGGGCCCCAGATCACATCAAATTGATGGGGTTTACAATCAACAATATTTATACCCCTTTCCCATATTAGGGAGCTACTCTCTTCCTTGATCAAGCTTTCTGGTCATTCTGCCAGCCATGACATCATCTCCCCAGACAATAACTAGGATCCAGGTGCATATCAGATATCAGGCTCAGGGGAAAAATAGTATAGGCACAGGCCCTTTGGAATATAACTAAAATATACCTACTAGCTATCTACAAAATGGAGGACCTCCCAACACTTCATCTGAACTATTCCAGCCTTTAGGCCCATAACTGGTCAACAATTGGTTTGGATTTGTATGTTAACTCTTTTCAGCCACCAGGTTCCAGATGCTAGCATGATGCTGACCAGACTTCCCTGGACAGACAACCCCACCAATGTGTCCTGGAGCTCTGCTTCCCCAGATCCCTGCCCCACTAGAGAAAAAGAGAGACAGGCTGGGAGTATGGATCAACATGTCAATGCCCATGTTTAGTGGGGAAGCAATTACAGAAGCCAGACTGCTGGTACTCGTGTGGGTGGCCTCACAGCAGAAGTGAGCCACACTGGCCTCTCCTATTAGCTCTAGTGGCTAACAACAGGAAAAGACTGGGAGACCATTTAGTTACAAACAGTCTGTTTATTGTACAGAAGGCAGGCTTTAAACAGTAGAAAGGAACAAAGGACATTTTTCACATGTGATGGTAACTGTGGGCTTTGGAAGGTCAGAACCCCCATGGTGAAGGTTCTACGGAATTGATAGTGGTAGAGGGGGAGAGTTCCGGAATGATTAGTGGCAATTGGGTAAGAGAGTCAATTAGCTGAAGGTGTTTAGAAGGACATGTTAATTATCTCAACAAGGGAGAAACAGACAGAGAAGAGCCCTGAAGGAAGATAGAGGAGTTAGATCAAAGAGGAGGGGTTTGAGGAAATAGGAAGGAAGAGCCTTTTGGTCAAGGCAGAATGGTGATATGTGGAGTATGTGTGATCCCAGCGGAATGTTGTGCCCAGAAGTTCGAGTCCTGATGTCACACAAGGAAGACCAGAATCACATGAATAGCAAGAGCCTTTATTAAGCAAGCTTAAGCTTGGGCCACCAACACCCTTGCACACAAGGGGAGAGTCTGAGATGACCCCTGCAACATTCTTCATCTCCGCTTTTATAGTACACTGAACAAGGAGCAATTGGTTTCAGTGTAACAGTCTCTAACAAGGAACAGTTGTTTTCAGTTTAATGGCTGTAACAAGGAACAGTTGGTTTCAGTTTAACAATCTCTAACAAGGAAAAGTTGGTTTCAGTTTAATGGTTGTAACAAGTAACAGTTGGTTTCAGTGTAACAGTCTCTAACAAGGAAATGTTGGTTTCAGTTTAGTGGTTGTAACAAGGAACAGTTGGTTTCAGTTTAACAGTCTCTAACAAGGAACAGTTGTTTTCAGTTTAACGGCTGTAACAAGGAACAGTTGGTTTTAGTTTAACGGTCTCTAACCTCCACAGGGTGAATTATAGTGAACTTTAAGCAAGCAAACCATTTGGTTTATAACAAGAAAATAAGTTAAGTGTTAGGGGGTGTAGGTTCCTGTGATGCTTGGGAGACTGACCAGGGTAAACTGAGTCAGGAAAGCTTTTCCTTCCAGGCTCGACCCCTGAAAGGGAGAGACTGACAGGTGGGGTATCTTTTCACACCTCTATCTTTATGATGAGAGTTCTCCTATGCTCTTACCATGTTTTCACAATTATCCTACACCAAATCTTCCACCTTCTGTATCCCAAAATGACCTTGGGTCCATACTACCAGAGGGTTAAAGAATAGGAAAGCTATCAAGGGAGGGGATGAGATACAGAGTTCTGGTGGTGGGAATTGTGTGGAGTTGTACCCCTCTTATCCTATGGTTTTGTCAATGTTTCCTTTTTATAAAAAAAAAAAAAAGAAGAAAAAAAATTCTCAATTTGTCTGCTCTCCCAGAAGTTGACTTCCTGAAGACAACAGACAGATGCTTACGTTAATTAAGAGCAGAAAGAGCATGACAGAGAGCTTCCTCCCTGGTGGGCTGTGGAGGCTGTGAGTCTGATTTGTTTTTTTATTTGCTTCTGATGCTACAAATTCTGCCCTTTAGAAGACTACATCTGTAGCATTTTTTTTTTGAAGCAGGGACCCTTCTTCAAACAACACCCTTCCTTAAAGCTCAGTCTTCAATGCAGAGAACCCTGCCTATAATTACACTTGCCAGTCTGACTTGAGAGCACCCAGCACCTCTCTTTCTTTTACAGACGTCTGGGAAGGGGACCAGGTAAGCATCCCAGATATGGGTTGTGACAGAGACAGGGCTGGGGGAAGGTCTGTGGTCTTTCCACTTCTGCATTCTCTTTACTCAGTGGTATTCTTCCTCTGCTACCTCAAAACTCAAGGTGGAAAGAGGAGACAGTCACCCCTTCACCCAGAGGACATTCCTTCTTGGTGGGACAAGGGAAACACCTTCCTTCACTTCTATTTTATTTTTGATACTTTAAAGAAAAATAAAAGTGTCAGGTGCATAATTCCAGAGGGATAAAGAATAGGAAAGCTGTCAGGGGAGGGGATGGGATGTGGGGTTCTGGTGGTGGGAATTGTGTGTACCCCTCTTATCCTATGTTTTTTGTCAGTGTTTCCTTTTTATAAACAAAATTTAAAAAATAATGTCAGATGTAGAGTAGGATGGTTTAGGATACAGAGTCAAATAAATAAATTGGTACTACAGCCAAGGTGATTGACACATTGTTTCCAGTTATGGTTACTCTTTCTTTGTGATACTTCCTGAAACCCATTTTTGGGAAAGGGCCCACCGTCTGGGAAGTCCCAGCCATTATTTCCATGGGAGTCTGAGCGGGAAAGGCAGTAGGCTGGTTCTCCTGAACTTGTGAACTTATGTGGATGGGCTTTTCCGGATGGGGTACCTTCCTGTACATGCTCCCCCATCCCTTTGAACAAGAGCCATGGATTACTGTGTATGGCCAACCTGAAACCGACCCCAAACATCCTGGCTTTCTTCCACTGCCCCCATCCCCCCTGCCTGGAGGTGCTTGGAATCCACCCATAGAGAAAAAGGCCTACCTTAGGCATCGTGAGCTTATGACCGGATCCTGTATGGTAACTTCCCAGATAACATCAAACACTTGACAGGGCAAGATCTAACTCTGCATTGTGGGTGTGGCTTAATGATTATCTTAACCTCTCTCAAACCTTTTGGGTATGTCTACTTGCTTGAATCTCCCCCAATAAACGAGTCGTCCATGAGGCGTCTCCCAGGGCTGGTTGTGTGTTTCCTCTCTGTGCACAATGCCCTCATCTCCAGGCCCCCCAGCACCCCCAGGGGCCACCCTGATCTCTAACGCCAGTGTCCACGGAGGTGGAGAGCCCTGGAACATGCCCACCTATTATTTTGGCAGACTTCTAGTATGCAATGCAGTATTATTAATTATGGTTATACTTCTTTCCTTCTTTCCTTCCTTCTTTCCTTCCTTCTTTTCTTCCTTCCTTCTCTCTTTCTTTTTAATTTTATTTATTTTAATGAGAGATAATAAAGACTGATAACTGCTCAGCTTCAGCTCATGGTGGTGCTGGGGATTGAACCTGATATCCTAGGCTTTTTCATAAACACTATGCTATCTCCCCAACCCTGAGATGCTTTATCTTTTTTCTTTCTTTTTAAATTATTTTTTTATTTATAAAAACATTGACTAAACCATAGGATAAGGGGGGTACAACTTCACACAATTCCCACCACCAGATCTCTGTATCCCATTCCCTCCCTTGATAGCTTTCCTATTCTATATCCCTCTGGGAATATGGACCCAAGGTCATTGTGGGATGCAGAAGGTGGAAGGTCTGGCTTCTGTAATTGCCCTCCCACAGAACATGGGCATCGACAGGTCTTTCCATACTCCTAGTCTGTCTCTCTCTTTCCCTAGTGGGAAAGGGCTCTGGGGAATCAGAGCTCCAGGACACATTGGTGGGGTTGTCTGTCCAGGGAAGTCTGGTTGGCATCATGTTGGCATCTGGAACCTGGTGGTTGAAAAGAGAGTTAACATACAAAGCCAAACAAATTGTTAACCAATTATGGACCTAAAGGTTGGAATAGTGCAGATGAAGAGTTGGGGAGCACTACCATTTTGTTGATAGCTAGTAGGCATATTTTAGTTATATTTCAAAGGGTCTGTGGCTATACTAGTTTTTTTTTTTTCCCTGAGCCTGATATGCAGGTG
This sequence comes from Erinaceus europaeus, assembly GCF_950295315.1. Lineage (NCBI taxonomy): Eukaryota > Metazoa > Chordata > Mammalia > Eulipotyphla > Erinaceidae > Erinaceus > Erinaceus europaeus. The sequence goes on along the minus strand of NC_080164.1, from coordinate 4,167,457 downwards.
GATCCTAATTATTGTCTGGGGAGATGATGTCATATCTGGCAGAAGGACCAGCAAACTGGATCAGGGGAGAGAGTAGCTCCCTAATATGGGAAAGGGGTATAAATATTGTTAACAGTAAACCCCATCGATCTGATGTGGTCTGGGGCCCATATTCAGCTTAGGAGCCTATGTGACCTCTGCATCCCTGTAGATCTGAGCTCACATTCTGTGGTCATGAGTAGGAACATTCCAGGCTGCCCCAATATCAGGACCCATCTTCCTCAGGTGTAGTATAGAGTATGTTGTTCATCCTCCCTTCGGAGGATGGAAAATTCTCTACCATTGTTGATCCAAGTTGAAGGAAAGGTCCTATGGGGTCCCACAAAGGAGTCTAATGTGTTGTTCCTGATAGGAATTACCAATAACAATGGAGAGAGGGATTTATTCGAGGTCTAGGCCCATCAAGTCTGTTTGGGAATCTCAGGATTTCCTGATTAGGTCCCCAGCTGATTGGGTGGCCTGATAGTGACTAAAGAGTCATTGGTAACATATGCCTGTCTCTTGCCCTTATTCAGCTTTTGCAGTCATTGCTTTGATGAGGTTAGCTTTGGAGTGAGTGAGAGAACTATAATAGGAAGTAGGTAAGGAGGGTATCTAAGTAGACACTATTTCAGTATGAACTTGATACTAACTGACTACAGACTATTGTGTATTTTTGCTTTAGGTATATATTTTGCCCTAATTTATGGATACATGTGAACATGTGCTCTATCTTACGGGACCTGGTCTATATCTAGGTTTTGGATTTTTTGTTAGGAAGTGAACCTCCTGGAATGGAACTTGAGAATTCTATGAAATAAAAGGTCTCACCCAAGTAATGAGGGTGAAGGGTTGACACATGCGGGTGAAGGGTTGAAACATGCTGAGTTGTTATTCATTGCATTGATTAGGTTGGGATTGGCGGATGGAATATCATTTAGTATGAATAGAGAGAAGCACGCAGGAAAGTGATCCCTACCCTAGAGGTTCCAGGACTAGGGTAAATATAGGCTCTATAGAGGAAGTGAGAGGATCCTGCTGTCTTAGGGTTTAAGAAGACAATAGACAGTTATTTCTATTATCACATTATTTGGAGATTGGTTTAATTTTGAAATATCCCTTTGCTAGGATTTCCTGTATCATACACAACATCACCATAGTTTATGTCCTTTGACATTATTTCTATACTGCTGTGCCACCGGTTGTTTCTGTTCTACCTTGTCTAGGCTTTTGAGATAGTTGACATATCAGAGACTCAGCCTATGTATTAAAAAGACTCTGTCTGTGATTTAAAAAGTTTGAGACATTCAATGAATTTTCCCCTCTCATATTAATTAGATAGTGATTTATATGACTACAAATTAATAGGAGTGTACGTAAATACCATTCCCACCATCAGAAGACTGTGTCCCATACCCCCTCCCCCCACCCGACCCTGTGAAGCTGAACATCCACCCTTAGCCTCAACCCAGGGTTCTTACTTTGGTGCCCTACTCCAAGGGATGATTTTTCTTTCAGGAAGGAGAAAGAGAGAGAGAGAGAGAGAGAGAGAGAGAGAGAGAGATTGAAAGAGAAAACAAAGCAGCAGAGCTACAGTTTCCTCTTGAGGTTCCTGGGCTCAAACCTGGGTCACATGAATGACTAAGCACCGTCCACTACCTGGTGGGCTGTCTTTCTCCCCCCTTCCTCCTTTTGTTTTATGTATTTATTAATTTATTTGCCATCAGAGTTATCACTATGAATTCACTAGAATCTACTGATCCTGGTGGCCATTTTTCCTTTTATGTTTTCTTTCAATTTCATTTGATAGAACAGAGAGAAATTGAGAGGGGGAGGGAGAGATAGATAGATAGATAGATAGATAGATAGATAGACAGGGACTCCTGTAAACCTGCTTCACTGTTCAAGTGTCACCCCTGCAGGTGGGGAGTGGGGACTCAAACCTGGTTCTTTGGGCATGGCAATATGTGCCGTCAACCAAGTGTGCCATTGCCCAGCCCCGCTCTTCCTCCTTCCCCGTGACTCTGCTTTCTCCTTTCTTGCCCCAGTCCTTACCCTCTGGGAACATTTCCTGCAGATGCTGCTGGCCCTTCTCACACACTCTTGATGGGAGCGTGTGCAGAGGTCTATGTGCAAGCTCCAGTAATAAGTTCCTGCAGATTCCTTCATTTCTCCCAAGAGCTTCCTGAAATGACTCTCATCCGACTTCTGTATTTTACCTCATCTCCCGCCTCAGCCCCACTGTTCCCCTTTTCTTCTGTGACTGACTAGCTTCACTTATAAAGTGAACCAGCCTGAAGGCAGAGCATCTGCAGTGGCCGGCCATTTCCTGCGTACTTCAGTAGAAGATTGATAGTGCAGTCGTGGCTCTCAGGGTATTCACACTCTGGGGAGAAGGCATCTGACCAGAGTCTGTGGGGGGGGGGGCAGTGCCTTCTTCAGGCCAGTCTCTCCTCCTACTTTTTTGAGTCTTCAAGTTCTTGGCACACTTTAAGAAAAAAATAGGATCCTGATCACCTGCCTGCTCTGCTTCATCATTTAACCAGGTCAGGGAGATCTTAGTGAATGAAAACCCAGTTTTATAGTCTAATAACAGAATTGCTTGAAGCATTTGGAAAGAAGAAATAAAACTCTGTCTTTAAATGTATGATATATTTTTTATTTGAAAACCCAAGAGAATGTCTAAGATGACTGGACATAGGAACAATCTACAAATAACAGTATTTTTTACCTGATATAAAACAATGTTCATTGACAATACTAAAAAATCCAGAGTAGAGTAATTAAGACAAAAAGGAAACAAGTCTATATGAAGAAAACTATAATATCTTACGTAAAATTAATCTAAACCAAGGAGTTTATGTTGTTCTTGAATGGTAAGACATTCGGTCATAAATCCATTAGTTATCCCAAATTAGTGCTATTTTGTTGTTATTTTCTAGAGCCCTGCTCAGCTCTGACTGATGGTAGTGCTGGGGATTGAACCTGGGACCTCAAAGCCTCAGGCAGGAGAGGCTTTTTGCAGAACCATTGCACTGCCTTACGAGTACTAACTTAAAAAAAATTTGTGTGCAAGGACCTGGGTTGGAACCCTGGTTCCCAGCTGCAGGGGAAAGCTTTGAGAGTGGTGAAACAGGGCTGCAGGTGTCTCTCTGTCTCTCTCCCTCTCTGTCTCCCCTCCCGCTCTCAATTTCTGGCTGTTTCTATCCAATAAAGAGAGACAATAAAAATTACAAAAATAAAAGATTTATTTGTATATTGACAGAAAGATTGTCATTCTATAGTTCATGGTACCAGGGAATGAAAATATACCTAAACATGCACACACACACACACACACACACACACACACACACACACACACATACACACACACACACAAACACACACACACTTATGTACACACACAGACACTCACACATGCAAACACACATGCAAACACACACACGTACACACACACCACACACAAACATGCACACACACACACACTCACATACACACACCTACACACATGCAAACACACACACAAACACACACACTCACGTACACACACCCACACACATGCAAACATGCACACACACACACACCACACACAAACATGCACACACACACTCACGTACACACACCCACACACTTGCACACATACACACGTACACACACCACACACCACACACCACACCCAAACATGCACACACACACACACTCACGTACACACACCCACACACATGCAAACATGCACACACACACCACACACAAACATGCACACACACACTCACGTACACACACCCACACACATGCAAACATGCACACACACAAACTCACGTACACACACCCACACACATGCAAACATGTGCACGCACACACACACACACTCACGTACACACACCCATACACATGCAAACATGCACACACACACACCACACACACACACACGCGCACACACACACATGCACGCACATATAGATGAGGGGAGACCTGGTTTCTCCATGGTATAAAAACTGATGTTCCAACAAGCCACACTGCTCCCCTGGCTCCCGTATTGTTGTTCTTCTGAACTTTTTAATCATTTCATTAGGGGAAAACAGTGATTTAGCAAACTGCTGTTATGTGAGTATGCATTCTCTTGCCCCAGTGAGAGCTGTCTGCCCACCTCCCTGCAGCATCTGTCACCTTTCACCAAGTCCCCTCTGAGCCCCCATGTCCCCACCTCTGTAGCTGAAATACATCAGTCACAGTCCAGGTTTCACTCTGTGTCCTCTCTCCCTCTCCCTCTCTCTCCTTCCCTCCATCTCCCTCTCTCTCTCTCTCTCTCTCTCCATCTTCCTCTCTCTCTCCCTCTCCTCTCTCTCTCTCCCTCTTTCTTCCTCCCTCTCTTTCAGATAACTTTTTAGTTTGCTAGTTATTTTTTTATTGCCACTCTTATTGCTGTGGCTGGGTCCTGCATGACATTTTTTTCCCTCTTTCTTTTACTTTATTGGGCACAGGGAAATCGAGAGGAGAGGAGAAACAGAAAGGGAGCGAGGAAGAGAGACACTTGGGGCCCTGCTTCACCAGTAGCGAAGCTCCCCTCCTCCGCAGGTGGGGACTGGGAACTTGAACCCGGGTCCTTGGGTGTGAGGACATGTGCACTCACTGGGTTCACCACCCAAAGCAGAAGTATTTTTTCACATCCTTAGATTTTTTACCGGTGGCAAGAAGGCAAACAAACATTAAGGAAACGGGCACCAGACATATACTGGCAATTCAGGAAAAAAAGCAAATAGCAATGCAGTAAATATTAAGCTGTGTTTAAGTTAACTCTCAATTAAAATGGAAATTCAGGTCACAATGAGATAGTTTTACTGGAATCCACTGGCAAAAATCAAAGGGAAATTAAAAACCAGTGATTGGTAGGTTGAACTCAGAGTTTTAACTTGCTGTTGTGGAAGTTAACAGCCATTCTCTTTTTTAAAAATATTTTTATTTGTTTATTATTGGATAGAGACAGAGAGAAATTAATGGGGATAGAGATAGGGAAAGAGACAGAGAAATACCTGCAGCCATGCTTCACCACTTCAAGTTTTTCCCTTGTAGGTGGGGACCAGGGGCTTGAACCCAGGTCCTTGTGCACTGTAATGTGTGTGCTCAAACAGGTTCACCACCACCTGGCCCCTAATAGCCATTCTCTAGGGCAGTGGCTAAGTTGTTTTAAAATTAAAGCTACATATATTCTTTATGTCATGAGCTCCACTCTTGGTGACCTCTCTCTGGGAGTTTAAACTCCCAAGAGGAAGGAACTCAGGACTAGGGATGGTTAGTGGGCGGGCCATTGTTTCTACTGGCAAAGCAAAGCAAAGCAAAGCAAAGCAAAGCAAAGCAAAGCAAAGCAAAGCAAAGCAAAGCAAAGCAAAAGAAAAAAACAACATAAAAGAGAAATGGCCCTTATGAATAAGAGAATAACAAATGGCATCATATACACACTTTGCTATGCTTTGCTATTTTAAAGTATGTTGCTTTTCCTTGAAGTGAACTAGCTGGTCAGTTGACTTGGAGGCCCTCACGCTAAGCATCCATAAGGGAGTAAACCAAGATGGAGTGAAAAATGGACATATATTTGCACTGCTTTGCCTTTGGTAAACATGACTTCCCAGTGCCTACTGAAGCAGACACACAAAGGTGTTTATGGCACAGGTGGGAGAACTTTATTGGCCAGGAGTAACTGGAGTCCTTCAAGCATCCTTGGTGGGTTATATATTCAGTGATCAATGGACAAATTAGCACTCATTGTTGTCTTGAAAAAAAGCTCCTTGACTGATTGACTTTTCAATTTTAATTTTATTTACTTATCATTGGATAGAGGCAGAGGGAAATTGAGAGGGGAGACAGAGAGGGAAAGAGACAGAGAGACATCTGCAGCCCTGCTTCACCACTTGTGAAGATTTCCCCTTGCAGGTGGGGGCCAGAGGCTTGAACCCAGGTCCTTGTGCACTGTAATGTGTGCACTTAACCAGGTGCACCACTGCCTGGCCCTGGATTGATTGATTTTTCAGTTCCGCTTATCATAGCTTGGCAGAGACGGGCCAGATGACAGGCCAGCCCTTTCCCATCTTGCTATGAAGGGTTGAGACACCAGGTTCCAGACAGACAGACAGACAGACACAACTTGTCAGCACAGGCTGTGATGGTGGGGAGGCAAGAGGCTCATATAAACTCATCTATGTGGAGAGTAAAGGGGTGAAACAAAACAATGAAAAGATCCTGTTAGAGGAGAAGACAGTGGATTAAAAAAATGCAAGAGGGGCTGGGTGGTGGCACATCTGGCTGAGCAAATATGTTTCCACACACAAAGACCCAAGTTCAAGCCACCTGCAGGGAGGAAGCTTCACAAGCAGTGAAGCAGGGCTGTGGATATTTCTTTCTTTCCTTCTTTCTTTCTTTCTTTCTTTCTTTCTTTCTTTCTTTCTTTCTTTCTTTCTTTCTTTCTTTCTCCCTTTCTTTCTTTCTTTCTTTCTTTCTTTCTTTCTTTCTTTCTTTATTTCTTTCTCTCCCTCCTCTCCTCTCCTCCTCCTCCCCCCTCAATTTCTTTCTGTCTTATCAAATATAAGAAAAGTAAAATAAAATGTAAAAATAAAGCAAAAAGAAGCAACTTAATTTAAGAATTTAAGTTCCACACCCTTTCAGACTAAGATGGTTTTGACTGAGACATAGAAGTCATGGCAGAGACAGAAGCAGACAGACTGTGGGAGGGTATGTTTTGAAAGTCATATTCAACATGAGTTGATGGTGCTGAAAGGAACAGATGAGACTCAAAGATGTCTTAACTCAGTTTTCCTGTTTTAACTACCTGATGGATAGTGGGTGTGTCTTGTGATAGGCATGGCAGGAAGGAATGGATCAAGCAGGGAAGAAATGAGGAATTCTCTCTTTGGGTAGTTTAAAGGTTTGAGATGTCAAGGGCTGCACAGTGGTGCACTGGGTTAAGTGTACATATTCCCAAGCTCCAGGACCCAGGTTCAAGGCCTTGCTCCCTACCTGTAGGGGGAATCCTTTATGAGTGGTGAAGCAGGTCTGCAGATAACTCCCTTTCTCTCCCTTGCTCTATCTCCCTGTCCTCTCTCAATTTCACTCTGTCTTATCTAATAAAAATTAGAAAGAAAGAATGAAAGAAAGAGAGAGAGAAAGAAAAAGTTTGAGATGTCTAATTTAAACCTGATTGGAAAGGTCAAGAAAGATCATAGTGACTGTCCCTCATCTAAGCTAGTGGAATTCTAGGAGTGTCTGGGGCCATCAGTTACCCTTCTCTATGGGAGAAAACTTCACAAACAGTGAAGCAGAGCTACAGATGTCTCTCTTTCTCTGCCCCCTTTCCTCTCTCAACTCCTTTCTGTCCTATCAAATATAAGAAAACTAAAATTAAAAATAAAAAGAAAGCAAAATAACTTAAGAATTCAAGGATGAAGCTGGGAGGGCGGTTGCCCTGGCTATGAATGTCAGCACTGAGTCCACTGCAGGAATCCCATCCTCTCTGCTCAGCCTCTTCCCTCATTCTGCTTAGGGAACATTCTCAAGTCACCTCAGGTAAAGCATCTACTTTATAACTCTCCATTCCAGTGTCTTTTTTTGGAAAAATTCTGTCTTCAGGAAGGAGCCCCTCAAGCTTAGATCCAGTTCTCCTGAACACAAGCTGCTTCTCTCTCTGCTAGAAAACAAATCCATACTTCTTATGGTTCAGACCTGCTGTGTGCTGACCAGGGGTTTATGGCTGGTACCAACCATCAGGAGCAGAACACCTGCTCTCTCTGTGCACCTGGTAGTCTGAGCAAACTCATTCTAAAAATTCTTTGTGTTGCTTGAATCAGGTCAAGGAGGGTAAATGCTTGAATTAGCTCTAGATTGAGTCCCCCAAAGGCTTCCTGACCAGACTGTATCCCATGCCTCTTACAACCCTCTGCCACTTGCTATTTTTTCCCTAGTGCCTTCCCCAAGCCATTAGGGAGAAAAGAATTAGTTGGTTCAGCAGGATGTAATACTCTGAGTCCTACAATGTGGTGGGCCCTGGAGGTGCTAATGCAAAGGACTACACCTCCTTTTTTTTAAATTTCTGGAACACTCATTAAGGGTTCTAATTACTCACACCTCCGTCTTACCTTGCAGACTCTGCTCAGAAGCCCCATCTCCATATCTGGCACAGACCTAGCACTGGATAAATGGTGGTTGATTTTAATCTGTTAATGACTTCAAACTCATGTTTCCACTCCAAAGGCCCCAAACTGCTAAGTCCAGTGAACTGCAGTGCTCTCTCTGCCCCACTCATACCAACATGCTTGCTTTTATTGTGTCTGCAAGTAAAATCAGTATCAGTGCCATTTGTCATGTCTCAGCTCTAACGATGCTAACTCAAGATGAACAAAGTCTATATTGTCTTTCTTTTTTATTATTTTATTTTATTTATAAAAAGGAAACACTGACAGAACCATAGGATAGGAAGGGTACATCTCCACACAATTCCCACCACCAGAATTCCGTATCCCATCCCCTCCCTTAGTAGCTTTCCCATTCTTTAAACCTCTGGGAGTATATTGTCTTTCTGCTCCAGTCTCTCTTTCCCATCCTTGCTCTCAGGAGTGGTATTCTCTGCCTTCCTGCCTATCTCAAACATCCTCTGTGTCCTGAGTCATTTGTTCTTATGCCCAGATGTTTTATTCTTCAGGACTAACTTCTCCACAGAAACTTTATTGTTCTGTGGACTCTTCTTCCACCAGCTGCCTCCATCCTGTTTTCATCTTCTGCTGGGAAATTGTGCAGATGCAGTCACATCTGCCATGTTGTCCCCTCAGGCTACTGCTAGTTCCCACGAGAGTTGGGACATTCTCGGAGTGCCTGTTCCGCCATGTTGTGCCCTCAGGGCATTGTCTATATCCCCGCGATATCTGGAGTGCTTTGGTTACTCCTCCCCCCTCCCATTCTCATGAGAGTTATCATCCTATCCTGGAGTGCTATGGTTACTCCTCCCCCTTCCCATTCTCGCGAAAGCTGCTCCTATAAAAGCCCTTCTTCTTTGGCACCTCACTCTCTTGCCAGCGCTTCACTCCGGTGTTCAGACTCAGGAAAGGTTACTGTGTGAGGCGGCCATTTTCGCTACCTCCACGTGCCCCAACCTGCTTCTCTAGCACCCAACTCTGAGGTGCCAGTGCAAATAAAGATTTGTGTTTCCTCTTCGCTCCAGACCCCCTCTCTCTCTTCTCTGCGGCCCGCACACAACAACAATCTTCTGTCTCTCTGTCAGCCTTCACACCTGCATTCTGCAGTGAGCTCCCTGAAGCTCTGCTCTCTCTCCAGCTGCCCACTGTACGTCTTCCTACCTCCCACCACCACCACCACATAGTCTGAAAGAATGGTCTAGATAATTTTTCCCCATTTATTTATTTATTGGTCTCCAGGATTATCATTGGGACTTAGTGCTGGCATTACAAATCCACCAGTTCCTGGTGGCCTTTTTTTTTTTTTTATTTGATAGAACAAAAAAATTGATAGAAGAGAGGGCAATAGATAGATAGATAGATAGATAGATAGATAGATGGATGGATGGATAGATGATACATAGATAAGTAGAGACCTGTAGACCTGCTTTGCTGCTTGTGAAGCCTCCCCCTGCTGTAGTTAGGGAGCCAGGACTCAAAGTGGAGTCTTTGCACCTCATAAGACACGTGACTAACCAGGTGTGCCACACCCGGCCTCCTTCCTTTCATTATCACCTCACAGTAGATTTGCCTCTATCAAAAACTGGATTTACCAGCTCTTGAAACTGTCACTAAGAACTTCATGACTTTCCAATTGAGTTTTGAATTCATGATCTTCAACCTCTTAGGGGCGTTTACAGCTGTTGACCCCTTCTCCCTTTGGAGATCCTTGCCTTGAACAAACAAATGTTCAATAGAGTGGCAGAATGGAAAAACAAAACAAAAGAAAAAACTACTAGGAACTTGGGAATTAAACAAAATGGAGTTCAGATTCCACTTCTTTAAGAATAGCTGTTGATGGGGCCAGGTGGTGGCACACCTGGTTGAGTGCACACGTTACAAAGTGCAAGGACCTGGGTTCAAGTCCCCAGTCCCACTTGCAGGGGAAAGCTTTGTGATTTATGAAGTAGGGCTGTAGGCCTCTCTATTTCTCTCTCTCTCTCCCTCTCTCCCTCTCTCCCTTTTCCCTCTCGATTTCTGCTGTCCCCATCCAATAAACAAATAAAGATTAAAATAATTTATAAATAGTAACTGCAGGTATGACACCTAATGGGACACACCTGCTGCTGTGCAGGATCCACTTTCCAACCCCAGATCCTCACTTGTAAAAGGGGAGTTCATGAACAGTGAAGCAGGGCTGCAGGTGTCTCTCAGTCTCTCTCCCTCTCTGTCTCCTCTTCCCTTCATTTCTCTTTGTCTCTGTCAGAAGTAAATAAAAATAAAGTATCTGAAAAACAGTATCTTTAGATGGCCGAGACACCATCCTTAGCCTTCCTCATGTTGGTTCTGTTATTTATAGGAAATGGGGTTTGCTGCAAGGATGCTCATGAGGTTAAAATAAGGAGAAGCATCCTTGATTTGCAGGCACAGAGGCCCCAAGAGCACATTGCCATCTCATCCACTCCTCTTGGCTTCCATATTTTTGCACAGTCTGAGTCCTTTTTGTATCTGCCTGCATCTCCTTCCTCTTGTCCACACTCAGACATCAGTGTCTCTATGGGATGGGGCAGAAGAGCTCTAAAAGGAGCTTACTAACCTTTAATAAGGAGCAGACAGGCAGCCATAGACACAGCTCCTTGAATAAATCCTTGGGTTTTGGCTTGATGATTTCTCGTAGGTAATCAGAAGCAGAGGGAAAAAAATGGCCATCTCAGCATTAGGTTTCCCTGTGTTTTCCTTCACAAAAATCCATATGGTAGTGCAATGTCTGTGCCACGGCTCCAGCTGAAGGGAACCTGCTTGAGCTCTTTTCTTATTCTGCTTTCAGAGTGAATGGACATTGTCTGAGCCTACTTGAAAAGAGTTAGGTTGGTCTGTCTGATCTGTTAATGAGATCACTGCTGGAAACTATGGTTTGAACCAGAGTCTTCTGTGGCTTCCTGAAATGCAGAAAGTGCTTGCTTGTGCCTGTACAGTCCCTACTCGGGACAAACTTAGAGCACTTGCAGTTTCCCTATGCATGAAATACCTTCTTTTATTTCATTTATTGAATCAATAATTCCCAACAAGACTGTAGGAAACGAGGGATACAGTTCCACACAATTCCCACCACCAGCGTTCCACATGCCATCCCCTCCATTGGAAGCTTTCCCATTCCTTATCCCTCTGGGAGCATGGACCCAGGATCATTATGGGGCAGACGGTGGGAGTTCTGGCTTCTGGAATTGCTTCTCCAATGAACGGCCATGACATCATCTCCCCAGAAAATAACTAGGGTCCACCTGCCTATCAGATTTCAGGCTCAGGGGGAAAGAAAGAAATAATAATAAGTAAACAAATTTTAAAGAGAGAGTAGAAAGAAAGTTCTGGCAGGTGGATCCATACTCCCAGCCTGTTTCTATCTTTCCCTAGTGGGCCAGGGCTCTGGGGAGGTGGGGTTCCAAGACATATTGGTGAGGTCTTCTGAGTTTGCTCTGAGTATCAGTGGATGTGAATATTTCTTATCAGAATGCGACTGGCCACAAAACATGGTAAGATGGCATTATTGCTGGGGAACCAGTGCTGAAAGGTGACTTCCATCCCACCTGAGAACCAATGGGACATTTAAGATTACAGTCCAGGGTCACCCCCGGCATCTGGAGATGCAAGTGAATCGGGTTCTCTGTTGCGTTCATCTCCTGCCCCAGAAGTGCCACAGAATAGTCTTGGTTTCTCTGGTTTTCACGGAGGGAGGAACACTCTAGGTCAAAGGCCTCAAGATTTAGACTTGTGTCCTACTACTGGCTATTCCCAAAGCATGCTTCTCCTTCTTTTTTTAAATGTTTATTAATTTATTTCCTTTTTGTTGTTTTTATTTTTGTAGTTATTATTGTTGATATCTTCGTTGTTGGATAGGACAGAGAGAAATGGAGAGAGGAGGGGAAGACAGAGAGGGGGAGAGAAAGACAGACACCTGCAGACCTGTTTTAACGCCTGTGAAGTGACACCCCTGCAGGTGGGGAGCCGGACCTCGAACTGGAATCCATATGCCAGTCCTTGTGCTTTGCGTCATGTGCGCTTAACCCTCTGTGCTACCACCTGACTCCCAAAGCATGCTTCTTGAATTTATGATCCCTTGCCACGCAAGTCGGTCTGGGACACGGTCCTCCCCGATGTCTTGGCTTTTCTGCACCTTTCAGATCTTTCGTACAGGAGAGATTGACTGGCTACAGGGCAGATGCCCCTCTCCTCTGAAGCCATTGGAGTCCGTCCTAAAGGTGACCACATCTAGAGACAGGTCTCCATCCCTCCCAGAAACAGTGGCTCCTTTTCTGTCAGAGACCTTCCCTCTACACCCATAAAAAGATTTGTTACTTTTCTCCCTTCATCTCCCTTTTCTCCTCCTCTTCCTCTTTTCATCTCTTTTTCCTCTTTCTTTCTGTTTTTCCTTAGATAGGGGTTATATGGTGTCAACAATTCCTCCATGAGACCTGCACTTGATAAACCCAGGCTTCTCTTTCCCCATGCAGTGCACCATACAGGCAGGCCTTGTGTCCTCAGTACAGGTGAAGCAGCATCTGTCCACCTGCTCAGCTCGGGTCCTCCTTCTGCCTGACTTAATATGCCCACTCAAGGGAACAACCACAGAGTCCTTCAGACTGGGCTCTAAAATGACTAGTATACTTAGCTCCAATTTAAAAGTCTTTGGCTAAGCACTGATGATTTTTTTTAAGCAACCTTCAAATAAATAATGGTAATTTTTCATTCGACTGGATATTTACAACAGCCAAGCAATAGCTGCTTGTGTTTGTTAGTCTGTGAGTGAGTCCTCATATTTCATTGTAGGACTCTGCTGGAGAGAGATTGTCATGTGGTGGAGGCCTGGCAGTGGCACACCTGGTTAAGTGTACATAGTACTAAATGCAAGGACCCAGGTTCAAGCCCTTGGCTCCCCACCTGACGGGGGTATGCTTCACAAGCAGTGAAGCTGGTGTGCAGGTGTCTTTCTTCCCCCCTCGCTACCTTTCCCACCCCTCTCAATTTATTTCTTTTCCCTATCCAAGAAAAAAGAAAAAAGGAAAAAATGGCCACCAGGAGCAGTGGATTTGCAGTGCAGGCACCAAGCTCCAGTGATAACCCTGGAGGCAAAAACTCCGAAAAGATTATGAAGTGTCATTGGCATGCATAGACATGGTTAAGGGAGTGGTTAGTCATAAAGTTTCATGTCTATGTCCACTGTCATTAAGGAAACTTTATGAATAACCAGGGCTATTTATTTATTTGCTGGCAATTACAGTCCTTGTCACCAATCAAAGACCAAACTTGCAGACCCAAAGTTTCACAATCCTGTAGCCACTTGTGCTTTGGGATGTGGGGGTGGTGGGTGGGGGAGCACTGGACGAAGAGTCAAACCAACTGCAGAACTGGAGGCCCGTGCTTATTGACACCAAACAGCTCAGTGGCCTTGGGAAAGTCACTTCATTTGCCAGTCCTCAGTTTCTTCACTTCAATTAAATTAGACTGACATGCTTAGCAGCAGCTTCTAGAGGACCCAGGAAGACAGCTGGTGAGAGGAGCTAGGAGGTATCTGTAACTGGATGTCTATGAGTTTTCCTACTCTCTCTTTAAAATTTGTTTACTTATTATTATTTTTTTCTTTCCCCCTGAGCCTGAAATCTGATATGCAGGTGGATTGTAGTTATTTTCTGGGGAGATGATGTCATGGCTGGAAAAAGGACCAGAAAGCTGGATCAAGGAAGAGAGTAGCTCCCAAATATGGGAAAGGTGTATAAATATTGTTGACTGTAAACCTCATTGATTTGATGTGATCTGGGGCCCATATTCAGCTTAGGAGTCTATGTAACCTCTGCATCCCTGTAGATCTGAGCTCACATTCTGTGGTCATGAGTAGGAACATTCCAGGCTGCCCCAATATCAGGACCCATCTTCCTCAGGTGTATCATAGAGTATATTGTCCAGCCTCCCTTCAGAGGATGGAACATTCTCTACCATTGTTGATCCAAGGTGAGGGCAAGATCCTATGGGGGGCCCACAAAGGGGTCTATTTTGTTCTTGATAGAGATGACTGGTAACAATGGAGAGAGAGATTTATTCAAGATCTAGGCCCATCATGTCTGTTTGGGAATCTCAGGACTCCCCGAATAGGGCACCAGCTGTTAGGGTGGCCTGATAGTGACTAAAGAGTCATTGTTAAAGTGTACCAGTATCTTGCCCTTATTCAGCTTTTGTAGTCCTTGCTTTGCTTACATTAGCTTTGGAGTGAGTGAGGGAAGTATAATAGGAAGTAGGTGAGGAGGGTAGCTAAGTCTAAGTGGACACTATTTCAGTATGAACTTCATACTGACTCACTGCAGACTATTGTGTACTTTTGCTTTCAGGTATATATTTTGCCTTCATTTATGGATACATGTGAACATGTGCTCTATCTCATGGGACCTGGTCTATATCTAGGTTTTGGGACTTTGTTAGGAAGTGAACCTCCTGGAATGGAATTTAAGAATTCTATGAAAGGAAAGGTCTCATCTAAATAATGAGGCTGAAGGGTTGACATTCCATGACTAATATCTCTGGACACAGTCTGAAGTGAAGCATACTGAGGTGGTAGTCATTGTGTTGATTAGATTGGGATCAGCAGATGCGATATCATTTGGTGTGAATTGAGAGAAGCATGCAGGAAATGAGCCCTACCCTAGAGGTTCCAGGACTGGAGAAATATAGGCTCTATAGAGGAAACAGGAGGTTCCTGCTGTCTTAGGGTTTAAGAAGGCAATAGGTAGTTATTGCTGTAATCAAATTATTTGGCAATTGGGTTAACTTTGAAAAAAATCTCTTTGTTAGGATTTGCTGTATCATACACAACATCACCATAGTTTATGTCCTTTGATATTATTTGTATATAGCTGTGCCATCAGTTGCTTCTCTTCTCCCTGCTCTAAGCTTTTAAGAGAGTCAACATATCAAAGAGTTAGCCTATGGTCTGTGCATTAAAAAGTTTGAGATATTCAATCACAGACCCTTTGGAATATAACTAAAATATGCCTACTAACTATCTACAGGACAGAGACCCCCACAACTCTTCATCTGCACTACTCCAGCCTTTAGGTTCATTAGTCAACAACTTGTCAACAACTTGTTTGGCTTTATATGCTAACTTTCTTTTCAGCCACCTGGTTCCAGATGCTAGCAGGATGCCAACCAGACTTCCCTGGATAGACAACCCCACCAATATGTCCTGGAGCTCTGATTCCCAAGAATCCTGACCCACTAGGGAAAGAGAGAGGCAGGCTGGGAGTATGGATTGACCTGCCAATCACCATGTTCAGTGGGGAAGCAATTACAGAAGCCAGACCTTTCACCTTCTGCATCCCACAATGACCTTGGATCCATAATCCCAGAGGGATAAAGAACAGGAAAGCTATCAGGGGAGGGGATGGGATACAGAGTTCTGGTGGTGGGAACTGTGTGGAGTTGTACCCCTCTTATCCTATGATTTAGTCAGTGTTTCCTTTTTATAAAAATTAGGCAAAAGAACTGAATAGACAGTTTTATAGAGAAAATATACAGCTGCACTCAGACATATAAAAAATGCTTCAGGGCCTGAGTGGTGGCACACCTGGTTGAGTGCACATGTTACAGTGTGCAAGGACCTGGGTTCAAGCCCCCAGTTCCCACCTGCAGGAAGAAATCTTCACAAGTGGTGAGCAGTGTTGCAGATGTTTTTCTTCCTCTCTACTTCTATATCTTCCCATTCCTCTCAATTTCTTGCTGTCTCTCTCCAATAAATAAAAATTTAAAAAAGAAGGAAATGTTTTTATTTATTTTAAAGGAGAGAGATATAGAGAAAGATATATAGACACGCAGACCAGAGCCTGGCTCAGCTCTGGCTTATATTGGTGCTTGGGGATTCAACCTGAAACCTCAGAGTCTTTTGAAGAACTCTTACACTGTCTCCCCAGCTGGAGAGTCTTTCTATTCTCATCGTAGTCTTCATTTTGCTATTAGACATGCCGCTTATTTCTGTTTTAAGCACAAGGAGTGGAAATACCAGAAACACACACACACACACACACACACACACACACACACACACACACACACACAAACACACACATATATTATATAGTGTGAATTTCACCCACTCTCTGTTTATGTACTTCATTTATGAGGAATTTAGGTATTATGATAAAGCATGGAGTCACATTGCCCAGGTAGGCAAATAACCCCGATGGAGGTGTCTTTAACTCTGAGATAGCCAGAGTGCATTTGCATGGTTTATATTGAAAAGATGGTGTCTTGGGATGCATTGGATCGACCTTCTCGTGGTGCATCCCATGAGTACCCATTTATTGGGGAAACTGATGATCCTTCCTAGCCGACTGAATCCACATGGATCCCAGTCACTTTCAAAGCCAACAACAAGCGACATCAGGCTCAACCTGATGCTGTTGACTGGCTACAGAAGAAAGGCAAACGCTAGAAGAAGAAGATGGTATCTCATTAGGAAAAAGGGAGTCTGGACTCTGATCAATCAAAACAGGTAGGATACTTCTGGGAGGAGAGGGCGGGCTGGGAGAGAGAGGGTGGGTGATGAACTAGGGTCAGCAAAGGAGAGTCCCACGAGAGAACTGGGGGGCATGTCCAGACTTGCCCAGTGAGTCAGCTCCAAGAGGAACACGCCTCTGTACAGTCCTAGAGCAGACAACAACACACAGAGGCTTGGCCTGCCAGAGAGACCGTACCAAGAGAGTCACTGTGAACCATGGGATGCGGGAAGCAAGAGATGGGGAGGGCTTATGGCCACTCTTTAATACAGTTTCTTTGGATTTTCTGCCATTCTGTGCTTTTGTTTGTTGTGTGCAATCCCCTTGTTTGGTAGCTTGCTCAGAGCCACTGTTGTTGGGAGTGGCTCTCGGGACTTCTTTGTGGAAATGTTAACGCTTTCAATTAAGAACCTGTCATTGAGAGAGTTGATGGCGAGACATCAGTTGTGATGCACCAACTTCGAGAGTTGAAGGAAGCAAGTAATATCATTTCAAGCTTTTAAAACATACTCTTTTGGCATTTTAATTTATAAAATTATTGTGAATCCATAATTAAGTTTTTAGCTGTATTTGACAGAGATGGGAATGACAGTTGGGAAGTGGAAAAAAGTTGATTAGTCTCATGCAATCAGTAAACTGAAGAGCTGGGATGTGAACTCAGAAACTCAGACTGCATCTGCAGTAAGTTTGCTCAGCGCGTTGCTGTACCATAGAGTGACCCAGCTTCATGCCTGGAACCCACCTACATTGAAGGAAGCTTCAGAGCTGTGATCTCTTCCACTACCTCTCTGCATCTGTCTCAATCTAGAAACAAACTCTAATCAGATGACAAAATTCAATGTATTTTCACTCTTTAAAAAAATATATATTTGGGAGTCGGGCGGTAGCGCAGCAGGTTAAGCTCATGTGGCACAAAGCGCAGGGACTGGTGTAAGGATCCCGGTTCGAGCCTCCAGCTCCCCACCTGTGGGGTAGTCACTTCACAGGTGGTGAAGCAGGTCTGCAGGTGTCTGTCTTTATCCCCCCCCGTCTTCCCCTCCTCTCTCCATTTCTCTCTGTCCTATCCAACAGCAACGACATAAATAATAACTACAAAAATAAAAACAAGGGCAACAAAAGGGAATAAATAAATATTAAAAAAGAATAAAAATATTCCATTAGTATACATATTTATTGAATACAGCCAGAAATTGAGAGAGAAGGGAAGATAGAGAGGGAGAGAGACAGACATCTGCAGCCCTCTTCACCACTCACAAAGTTTTCCCCCTCCAGGGGGGACCAGGGGCTTGAATCTGGGTCCTTGTACACAGTGATGTGTGTGCTTAACCAGGTGCACCACCACCTGGCCAGGTGTTTTCGCTCTTGATCCAATTTGCCACTCACTATTCTTCAGCCTTTACTGTGAGAGTCACTCTTGATAGTCAGAGTGGGATAGAGATACTTGCCTTCAGTATAAGATGTACAAAATAATAAATACAATAAGAAATATAATCTCCCACCAGCAAAATCCTGATGAGATTTAACATTCAGAACCTCTGCTTTTGAGCCCAAACTGTTCACAGGGATCCATTACATTCTCTGCCATGGAGATTCTTTTTATTTTGGCAAATATGTATCCCTTGACAAGGAAAAACAAAGCTCACTTGAAAGGAGACTTAAAGAAAAAAAAAACTCTCTGTAAAGAGATAGCATAAGTTTAAACATAATCATGGCTAATGATGGAGACTGACACAACATGCTTGGCTTTTTAAAAAGTCATGAATAAGTGAGACACATATTTCAAGAGAAAATCAAAAGGATTGATAGAATTGGCTTCCCACCTATCTCACAGCTTGGGACAGAATGAGTCTGCTGTGAGCTTCGAAGTGGAATCACTCATTATGAGGGAAGGGGAGAGCACGGTGGCACTCAGGGGCTGGCCCGGGATAATTGGCTTACCTAGCACAGCCTGATAATTTAGTCTCAAAATGAGCCCAAACATCTGTGAAGATGAAAATCAGCCCATACACTGCAAATGCTCTTGGAGGAAGCAAAGTGAGATGACAAATGGTCTCATGTCCTTGCTTGGTGTCATGTCCAAGTTCCCGTGAGGGTGTTGAAAATGTCTGACTGGCTTAATGTCTGCCTTAGTGATGACAAAGAAGCACTGAATCGTGTTTATGATGGCTTAAGTAGATCCTAAGTGGAGGCTCATGGCCAGCATCAATGTAAATGACAATGTAAATGACAGACAGACAGAAAATAACCACACACCTTTTTCTGGCTGCAATCAGAAATAATAAAATTCAGACGTGAGGGTTTCTGGGTGTATTGGCCTATTCCAAGTACTTGCTGGCTGGGTGTGCATAGAAAGATGACTGGGTGTTGGCAGGTGGCTCCACACCCCCAGTGTCTTTCCCTAGTGGGGCAGGGCTCTGGGGAGGGGAGGCTCCAGGACATATGGGTGAGAGCGTCTGCCCAGGGAAGTCAGGTTGGCGTCATAGTAGCATCTGCAACTTGGTGGCTGAAAGGCTGCAAAGCAGGACAAATTGTTTATTACACAGGAAACACAATGTAGGATACAGCAGGTGTGAATAGGAATCTTAGGGTGGAAAGAAATGAGGAAGTCTATGTTAGGTATGTTCCTGTGGGCCCATGACTTTAGTAATTTTTGTTTGAGCTTGATAGTGAACATAGACAAAACTATTGTTTGGGAAGATGGTGGCAGTTGAGAATAGGGCTACTGAAAGCTGGATTAGGGCAGAGAGTAGCTCTCAAACAGGAAGAAGATCTATGAATAAAATGAACTGTTTATCCCACCCACCTGGCCCAGGGCTCAAGTCTATTCATATTCAGCACAGGAGCCTGTGTGAACTCTGAGTCCCTGTCTGTGGTGACCCCAGCAGCAGTTTGGGACTATTAGCATACATATGACCTCACCCTGAGGATGTGCTTCAGAAAAGGGAAGGTATAAAAGCAAGGGGCTTTGAGCAGTGAGCCTCTTTGCCTGCGGCTTCTTCTCCTGGTCAGAAGCATCTCTGAGGTGGTGCTCCAGGCATCCATCTGCCATGGCTACTTCTCCTAGGAACTGAACATGCTTGACTCTGCTAGCTGGTAAACTTTCAGACCCCTCTACAGCCATGAGCAGCCTTTCAGAGCTGATAATTGTTTAATTTATGGGACTAAACTTTTGATAACTATGCTCAGACTTTATAGACCTAGCGTATGCTTAACCACTGATGATCAGTGCTTATTTTGCCTTTTACCTGTTTCACCCCAATAAACATTGTACTGTTTAAGCCAGTAGAGCATGAGACTCTTAATCTCAGGGTCGTGGGTTCGGGCCCCACGTTGGGCGCCAGATTTCGGGGTGTCTCCCTCCTTCTCCGTCAGGGTATCCTCCAGGGGAAAGGTAACGGGCTGGTTCTTTCTCGCTCACGACAGGGGTGACACGAAGTAAAAGACACCAGGGGACTCTTAGCGTGAATCTAGAATCTGAGTCCTTAGAGTCCCAGAATCCTAGAGTCCGTTTATTGGCAAAGTGGACATGAGTTAAATAGAAAAGCAATGGAGGTAATTATTGTTGCAATATGACAGAAATTACAGGTTTCTTAACAGTCAGCATGCCCCTAAGGTAGGGGGTTGGTATGACAGGAATTGATGAGATACAAGACAGTTATTTTCCATAACACAAGCAACTTAATTATCCAAAGGTATTTGAGAGAAGCATAGGGGTTAAACCCGTAGGGTGAGACAGAGAGAAGATGGATATCAAAAGGCCATATAGTTTGGAATTTCTCTTGTCTGGGCTCTGAGGTGTGTGATGAAGTGTGTGATAAGGTGTGTTCTTCTGTGATCAGAAGGTGACTTTGAATAAGTGAATTTGCAGCCAAGTGGCCTGCAGTTAATGGAGGGAAGTACTGGGGTATCTGTGGGCCTGAGAGTCAAAAAGGAAAGAACCAAGTCTGAGTTTCCCCCCTTATGCTCACCTCGGTTGAGAGAGACTTACCAAGAGGTTATCTTCTCAGACCTCCATCCAAAGATGGGGGTGGTTCTCCCTAAGCTCTATCAGGCTCACACATGTTCCCAACAAGTTCCCAGCTCCCGCTGTGAGTCCTTTTACGGGCAAGCAGTCCCTACTCTTAACCACTTTTTAAGTTAATTAACAACACCTGTCAGTCTGAGCTCACAGTTCATGGTCACAGCTGGGAACATTCTAGGCTGCTCTCATTTCTGGACCCTTCTTCCTCGAGGGGTAGAGCAGGCTGACCAGCCTCCATTCAGAGAGTGGGGCAGTCCCTATCATTGCTGCTATAGAGTGAAGGCAAGGTCCTCAAGAGGCCCACAAGCGGATTTATGATGATGTTGGCAGGTGGTGGCGTACCTGGTCAACCGCACGTAGTACTATGTACTGATGGAAGTGATCTGTTAGAAGTCTAGGCCCATCCTATCTATGCATGAGTCCAAGGATCCCCTTGGTATTATTACCAACTTTTTAAAGAAGGACTTTCTTATTTAAAGTCACCTTTACAGTTACGTTCTTTAATATCACTACGATGACTCCACAAATAGATATTCCTTAGTTAATCATGTTTGCTTTACCATCCAGCCTCCCTCCCTTTTGCTAACTGTTCACTCTCATTCAGTGATATGATGAGAATCATTGTGGGCAACATTTATGTTCTAGCTTCAAAAGGATCCCTTTCCAAAGACTTAAT
Organism: Erinaceus europaeus; assembly: GCF_950295315.1. NCBI lineage: Eukaryota > Metazoa > Chordata > Mammalia > Eulipotyphla > Erinaceidae > Erinaceus > Erinaceus europaeus. The sequence goes on along the minus strand of NC_080164.1, from coordinate 4,146,043 downwards.
TTCTAGATAAAAGAATATGATTTCTTGGTATACGCTGATAGTCTATTTCCCAAAAGGAATGTGAGTTTGTCTCCTATAAATTTGCTCAATTAGTACCACATATTATTTTTGAATTCCATTAAATTAAATTTCAAAAGCATAGATTTGTTTCATTTAAATTTATTAGATTGCTATTAAAATGAAATGTTTTCCCAAGCTGGTTACCAGATATTTTTTAACACTACTATTTTTTAATGTCCTTTACCATTTTTTTCTGATTTGACTTCACCCTATTCTCCTTGACAACTCTTTTTTTTTTAAATAACTTTTTATTAGTGATTTAATAATGATTGAAACAATTGTGGTATAAGAGGGGTACAATTCCATACAATTCCCACCACCAGAGTTCTGTGTCCCATCCCCTCCACTGGAAGCTTCCCTGTTCTTTATCCCTCTGGGAGCATGGACCAACATTCTTTATGGAGTGCAGAAAGTGGGAGTTCTGCCTTCTGTCATTGCTTCTCCACTGGACATGGGTGTTAGCAGGTGGATCCACACCCCCAGTCCATTTCTATTTATCTCTAATGGGGCAGGGCTCTGGGGAGCTGGGGTTCCAGGACACGTTGGTGAGGTTGTCTGCCCAGGGAAGTCAGGTTGGCACTCCCTGACGATTCTAACCACCCCTCATTCCATCTTTTACGTGTTGCTAGATTCATTCGCATCACTCTATTCCTCCTTCAACTCTTCAGTGGAAGCTGAGTAAAGTCTTTAGTCTCCATGGACAGCCATCCCAGTCTGGTCCAAGCTACCTTCCAGGCTCACACTGGGCAGCTGCATGGTGAGTGATGCCATCTCCTGAGAGCTGTGTAGTCAGAGAGTCAGACATTTCCTCAGATTCCAGCAGGTGTGCACCCAAGACCTCTTGGCTAAGAGAATAGAGAGTAAATACCACCTATTTGACCCTCCCTTATCTAAGGGAAAAGCAAGAGTTCCCCACTGTTGTGGAGAATTCAGAGCTTGGGTGTGAACACCGTCACCGGACAGGAGCGGCTATTCCTCACTTTTAAGCCATCTTCGAAATCATGAAGATAATTATAAAAAGGAACAGAGTTCCTCATTCTACTTGGAAAGTAACATATAATCAACTGCTGGGCTTGGGGAAACTCTAGAAAATTGTTGTATGATGTTAAACTAAATTCTAAAAATCTAGTGACAACAATATTGAAAAACGATTTATAAACAAGACCTTGTCCTTGTTGGCCAGTGAGTGTTATTAAAAAAAAAAAATCAGAAAGGGAGTTGTTTGTATATGTTAGCAAACATAGAATCGGTTGTGTTTTTAATTTTTAAAAAAATTTTCTTGACACATGCAGACCTGCTTTACCACTTGTGAAGTGACTCCCCTATAGGGGGGGAGCCGGGGCTCGAACCAAGATCCTTACGCTGGTCCTTGCGCTTTGTACCATCCCTAATTTAATCTTATTTTTAGAATTAGTTATTTTCAAAGGCATGGTGCTAAATCAGGAGACACACATAAAAAAGTAATAGAAAAGCCACTGCTGAACTAATGAACTGGATGGTAAAGAAGCTATTAACACTTTGAAGGGGGATAAGTTTATTAGTGACCAGGAGCCAGGAATTCAATTTGTGAAGATAATTTGAGATTTTACATGTGATTCCTTCATTCTGAAACACTTTCTCAAATAGTACAGATTCCTGTGGTCTAAAAATAATTTACAGTACGTCTCATTTTTTTATAGCATTTAAAATGTATTTGGAAATGACTGGAAAGTTCTCGCAAGTCATGAGTAATATGCGCCGATCCTAAAAGTGAAGTTGAGTTTTTATGAGTGTCCTGCATTTCACTTTCAGGGGGAGGGACAGCATTCTAATGACAACAAATCCAGTCACAAACTTGAAATACTAAATGTTTCAGTGTGACTGACTTCTTTTTTTAAAAATTTTTATGTATTTCCTTTTTGTTGCCCTAGTTGCTTTTATTATTACTGTAGTCACTATTGTTATTGATGTTGTTGTTGTTGGATAGGACAGAGAGAAATGGAGAGAGGAGGGAAAGACAGAGGGGGCAGAGATAGACACCTGCAAACCTGCTTCACCGCCTGTGAAGTGACTCCCCTGCAGGTAGGGAGCTGGGGGATCGAACCAGGACCCTTACACCGGTCCTTGTGCTTTGTGTCGTGTACGCTTAACCTGCTGCGCTACCGCCTGACTCCCTGTGATTGTCTTCTTAACGGTCTAACTGTTGTGCCATAAGTATTTTACTACTGGTTGGTTAGATTCTAATTAAAAAAACAAAACAAAAAGCAAAACAAAACAAAACAAAAAACTGACAGAGTGGCAAAGGAAACCAGAAACTAGAGTCTCCAGTTCATTTCAAAGAGTTTGACAATGTCTTAGTGGAGTTCAGGCTCGGTGAAGGAGGCATGAAACCAGGATTCACACCCAAGAAACCAGGGCTCTGGGTAGCCAGACAGTCTACATGGCTGTTGCATCTTTAGACAGAAAGACCTTCCCAGCCTGTCCTATGGAATGAGCACAGCTCACTCTGACTTCCGTTCTTCTCTCTACTGATTCACTGTTGCCCACTGTAGACAGATGGGTAGTCATAGCTCATTTCCCATGTGTTGTCTTTGAAATCAATGTAATATTTGAGAGAGTAGAGAATTGCAGGGTTTTGTATGCGGCTGTCAAATGCTCACTGTGAACCGGTTGCAAGAATGAGTGAGTAAATGAGCCCAGCAAGGCACATAGCCTCCAAACTATCTTCCTTCAGTAGGTGATCCTTTGAAAGTCACCTACTATAGAGTCAACTGCTGCTTCCTCCTCCTCCTCCTCCTTCTTCAAGACTTTATTTATTTATTACTGAGAAAGATAGGAGGAGGCAGAGAAAGACCTAGACATCACTCTGGTCCCTGTACTGCCAAGGATTCAACTCAGGACCTCATGCTCCAGCGTCCAGTGCTTTATCCACTGCACCACCTCCCAGACCACAGCTGCTGCCTTCTTATCTTCAAAATCCCCTTAAGGTGCTATACTCCCCACATGCCTATCTTGACCTTTTCTGTAGACATTAATTTCTCCCATATCTGAAGAGACTGAGCATTTTAACATACTGTATACCATATGAAACTCTCTGTGTATGTATAAGACAAATGTATGAGGCACAGTGTGCCCTGAGGTGGCAGAGAGAGCGGCAGAACCAGCTGGCAAGTAGCAATGAAGGAACCTCAGAGGGGCAGTGCTTGGAGGCTCTGCAGGCTGGGTGGGTGCTTGTAGGAGCTTTGGTTGACTTAGTTCCATGGAGAATTCCACAGGACTGCCTGTTCTGGGCAGCCTGCTGTCCTGACTGGTGGGTACCATACCCAGTGCAGCACATATTGGTACCTGTCTTGCAACTGTCCTTATATTATTGCCTGGATTCTGTGTCCTTCTCTTCCTTTGTCTTTGGACTTCTTGTGCTCCAAGAATTATATCTTTTTAAAAATTTAATTTTTTAGTAGTGATTTAATGATTAACAAGATTGTAAGATAACAGGGGTACAATTCCATATTCTTCCACTACCAGAGTTCTGTGTCCCATCCCTTCCATTGGAGGCTTCTTTATTAACCCTCTAGGAGTGTGGACCAACATTATTTATGGGATACAAAAGGTGGGAGTTGTGGCTTCTGTCATTGGACATGGGTGTTGGCAGGTGGATCCACACCTCCAGCCTGTTTCAATCTTTCCCTAGTGGGGCAGGGCTCTGGAGAGGTGAGGTTCCAGGACATATTGATGAAGTCATCTGCCTAGGCAAGTCAGGATGGTGTCATGGTAGCATCTGCAACTTGTTAGCTGAAAGGCAGTAAGAGATAAAGCAGGACAAATTATTTAATAATCAGGAACCCAGAGGTAGGAATAGAGCAGATGAAATTAGGGGTCTTCATGTGGTAAGAAGCTAGGAATTCTATTTTAGGTCTGTCCCAAGGGGCCCATGACTTTAGTAATTTTTGCCTGAGTCTGACAGCTAAAACGCAGGTGGACTCAAAGTACTGTCTGAGGAGGTGGTGTCAGAGTTGAGAATAGGGCTGGAAAGTTGGATTAGGGCAGAAAGTATCTCCAAGACATGAGGAAAGTATATAAATATCATCAGTTGTTTATCCCACGGATTGCACCTGGGTCCGTATATGTTCGTGTTTAGCACAGGAACCCCTGTGACCTTGATTCCCTGTCGGTCTGAGCTCACAGTCTATGGTAACAGCTGGGAACCTTCTGGGCTGCACTCATTTCTGGACCGTCTTCCTCTAGGGGCAGAGTAGCACTGTTTCTACATCCATCTGTTCATGGAACCTCACGTAGCTGTAGCTTTTGCTGCAGGAACTTTTTTAGAGAGCAATTCAGGACCTTCTAGGTGGTCACCATCTTGGACCCCTGCCCTCCTGGACTCTCCAACACCCCTGCCTCTGACCCCGGATGAATCCTCCCTTTTCAGGCTCTTCTGAAGGTTCAGTGAGAAAAATGACCATTTTTTATTGGCATAGGTGTGCTGTCAGCAAGCACTGGCCCTGGTTCCTGTTACTGCCGGAACTGGAGTCATTCCCAATACCTAGTGCACTTCTGCTCACCATGCAAAGTTTTAGAGAAATTAGGAATGCGGTTTATTTATCATGCATCACCACTGTTGGTATACGAGTCACCACCAGCACCTTCTGGTTTCTTTGTAACGTTCACTATCTTAGTATTACCTGAATGCAGCTGAGCCTCAGGAAGTAGACAGGACAAAAACTCTGGGAAATCATCAGTTCCCAAAGAGGTTGGAATTATTGCCATCCTCACACTAGAGTCCTAGGAACTCTACGGGATGGTGCAGGGAGGGGGTTCGGTCCATTCTCTTTCCTTACAGAACCTGTACTCCTGCCTTCTGGGTGGTAGTGACTCCTTTTAATTGGTTCAGCTTATGCCTATATTCAGGGGTGGATGAAGTAGCAGAGAGAGTAGGTTTCTGTATTAAAAGCTGACCCGTCAAGAGAGACCCTAAATTGTCTCCTCTGGGTCCTCAAATCCCGTGTGGATATAGGCAGTGCTGTGTCGTAGCTGACAGTTCTTACCGGGCAGCGAGAGGTCCCACATTGGTGAACTGAGAAGAAATGTCCTCTCGGGCCGGGTGTAAGTCAATGTGATGTTGATTCCTCCTGGCAGGCAGATCTCACCGCCCATGTGCTTATGGGCCCCAAATCTATCCTCTCACTGTTTGATCCCTAAAATGAGTTTTCAAGGTGGTCAAAAAGGATGCTGGGTCTTCATTCCCACCCTAGGAAGCAAATGGTACAGCGGTGTCACCTCAGAGGTTGTAGTCCTTGTGATGAAGCCATGTGACGGGCAGAAACACCTGGCAAAGTTCCGGCAGGACTTGCTGATGGAGGACTTTGTTAGCAGCTTGGACCATTCTTCGAGTTTAATCCTCTGCTTTCCACATGAGGGATCTGTGACTCCAGGAACTGAAGTCATTTGCTGGAACTCAGAGGCGGTAAATGTCGAGATATCAATCTGGGTCTTCTTGTTTCCCAGTGAATGAATGAATGGACAAGTAGACAGGACTTGAAAGGCTCCCATCCACACACCAGCTCAAACACTCTTTCAACCTGCTTTCTTGGCAATTCCCAGCTACTTTTGCAAAGGGATCCTCCCCCCCTTCCCCCTGTAACACTCCAGAGTGCTTGGTGGACTATGCTAATGGTGCCTCTTCGATTCAAGATTTATTTGCAAACTTTCTATACCACTGAGAGGGGAACAAAGAAGCAAACTTAAGCGGAACCTTGTGTGAGTCCCCCTGAAGAATCCCTGTAGCTCCATATTCCGGAATGAGTGGACTTTCCATCTCCTTCCTACAGGTTGTGGGGAGGAGCCACAGGTTTTGGGGAGGAGGAGAGAAAGGTTTCTTGGATCTTGGAGACCCACAGAATGGACCACAGAGCTGTGATCTCCAAGGTTAGCCCCCTCCCGCCCCTCAGGGCAGAGTCTGAGCACATGAGCTAGCCTGCACACGACTGAGAGCCTCTCCCATGAGAAGCAAGGTGTTGTGGATCTCTGGAAAGACGCTCTGATTTGGTCTCTGCTGAGTGAAAGTGAGCCACTCCAGAGGACCTTCTTTTCACTGGCCCTCTTGTGAGTGAGAGCGAATTCCACTTCAAGAAGATGTGAGGGTGAAAATTTAATTGAATAAAAGACTGGGGAGTTCTCAGGGATGGTTCCCATGGCAACTGAAGTACTTGCATGTTTAACAGATGCATTAGAAAAGCTGAAAAGGAGCTTGTTTTCCTGTGGGAGTCTAGGATGTGGAACCAGGGAGAGAGTGGAATTCTAGCCCCCAGAGCAGTGGGATGCCGGACTCCTTGCTCTTGTCCACCTGCGCTGGCCTCTTCCACCTGGCAGGACCCCACTGCATTCATTCGGCTCTGCTCTCCCCTTGGCTTCGTGGTGGCCAGGTACCGTCTTGCTGAAGGACAGTGAGGACAGAGCTATTGGCTTGTGAGTCCAAGGCCTGTAACAGGTCACCCACATCCTGACAGTTGCTTCTGGAACTGGTTCCAGTCAGGAATCCATTAGAGCAGCTGGAGGGGGTCACTGTGGACGGACAGATTAAGATCTAACCCAACTGCCACTTAGCTTTTTAAGTGGACATGCCCCTTAACTAGTCAGTTCTTCTCCCTCCCTCTCCTCCTTACTTTTTCCTTCCTTCCTTCCTTCCTTCCTTCCTTCCTTCCTTCCTTCCTTCCTTCCTTCCTCCCTTTTTTACTTCTTCCCCTCTTTCCTTCTTTCCTCTCTTCCTTCCTCTTTTAATCTCTCAAGAGGAGAAGAAAGCAGTTCGCCTCGAATAGCATCTGTTTGGGAGGTACTTAGTAGAAGGAGAATAGAATAAATTCAGGGCTTGTTTTCTTTTTTCCCAGAGGGTACTGGGATGTGGGGAATCCGCTTTGGGGCTCCACAGTCTGACTGAACACCACCGTGGCTTAGAAGGCTGCCGTGTTCCTGCTCACAGGTGGCATGAATCATGGTCCATGTCAATTGCAGAGGAGGCCTTGTGGATGAGAGAAGTGAAGAGGAAGAAACAAGGAATCATACAAAATGAACTGAGGTTACCCCTCCGTTTTATTCACCTCTGTGGACACAGTAAAGCCAATAATTTATGATTTTTAAATTATTTTTTATATTTGCTTACTTATTTTCCCTTTTGTTGCCTTGTTGTTGTAGTTATTATTGTTGTTGTTATTGATGTTGTCATTGTTGTTAGATAGGAAAGAGAGTAATGGAGAGAGGAGGGAAGACAGACAGGGGGAGGGGAAGACAGACACCTGCAGACCTGCTTCACTGTCTGTGAAGCGACTCTCCTGCAGATGGGGAGCCGGGGGCTTGAACCAGGATTCTTACGCCAGTCCTTGCACTTCACACCATGTGCGCTTAACCTGCTGCACTACCGCCCGACTCCCAGTAATTTAGGATTTATCATCACATAGACCTAAGTCCATGCTCAGGGTCTGGGTCTTGGTCTGTGTTAGGTGAAAGCTGAACTGAATTGATTTTGACCCAGTTCACTTGGAAGAAGAATAAATTCATGTGCTAGTCTGGAAAGAAGGGAGAGACAACTTATAATTAACTAACTAACTAACTAACTAACTAACTTATTTTTGCCTTCAAGGTTATCACTGGGGCTCGGTGCCAGCACTATGAACCTACTGCTCCTGGAGGCCATTTTTTTTTATTTCCATTTTATTGGACAGGACAGAGAGAAATTGAGAGAGGAGGGGGAAATAGAGAGGGAGAGAGAAAGAGAGACACCTGCAGACCTGCTTTGCTGCTTGTGAAGTGACCCCCCTGCAGGTGGGGAGCCGGGAGCTCCAATCAGGATCCTTGTGTTTCGTACTATGTGCACTTAACCTGGTACACTACCGCCTGGCCCAGCAACTTATAATTTATTAAAGCATTTGGTATCTCATATAAACGAAATAAATGAAATTGCAAAACCTGTTAGGAGGGTCAGAAACTTGGACCCTGTCTCTTTAAATTAGAGGCTTTCTGTTGTTCTTTTAAATCCGTATGTTCTTTTTCCTTTTGTTGTTTGTCGAAGAATCTTGCTGAAAATACCAGTGTGTCTCTGCTGTGGTACTTGGGCTGAAGTGCCAGGATCATAACTTTGCATATAGCTCTGTTGGAGAGGAAACTGAGGGGGTGGCAGCAGCTCCCCCCACTTCTGAGCCCTTGAAACATTCTGTACTTGGTTGATCTAAGAAGTGATTTTCTTCTAATATCAGCATCTGCTTCTCTGTCCTTTGGAAGGCCCACGGAGCTCTGGGGTCCTTGGCAGACTGTCCCTCCTCACAATATTAAATTCAGGCCTGTCAATTCAAGGTTGTGAACATTGTTCCTTGCACCCCGAGGGTGTCTGTCATCTCCGAGAAGTAACAAAATCTTCCCACAGCCCAGAGCAATTATTTGGAGAAAGTGTTTCCCCCTGGGCTGTGACATGGGCAGGTGGAGGTGGCAAAGAGCAGATGTCCCCAGATCTGGAAGAGGGATTTAACCTTGGCGAGTAGTCTCCTGGCCTGCAGCTCCTTCTTGGATCTATCCCTTGCTGAAATCCAGATTCTGGGGGACACGTGTTCCTTGACCCCAGAGAAGCTCCTCCCTATCCCTGGACCTCCACTTCTTATTTGTAAATTGGAGTCCCACTGTACTGAACAGAGAGCCCTGAGGGTTAAACAAGCAGACGCACAGATGTCTGGCTTGTGGCTCTCACTGCTGGTGATGCAGTGAGTTTGGCCACCTCAGAGACCCTATGGAGTCTCTTCTGTCTTCTCTGTCTATTCCTGCGTCCCCCTGAAACACCTGGAGATGTACTATGTGCCAGTCATTGTGACAGACACTTGCACCTGGTGTCTGTTTCCAGTTTCTCATGACAAAAGTGAATGACACTGTAGATATGTCTGAGCTGACCATTTGGAGGGCCTGGTGGGGACCAGACTTGAGGCAATTCTATGCGTGGGCTTGTGTGGGGTGGGGATAGGTAGGCAGAAGAAGGCAGGATGTGGGCTGCCTGGGGGGCCAGGCTGGGCTTTAGGAGGTCAGAAGGAAGTTCTCTGGGTGCACTGTTGAGTTCTGGGTAGCAGTGGAAGAGCACATTGCCAAGGAGTGATGTGTCCAGATTCTGGGCTTGCTGGACAGTGAGCCTGGGCACACGGGGATATGTGAGAGAGAAGCCTCTTCGAGGCACTCTGAAGGGATGCTGGCCTCTTAACTGAGCAGGAGGTGTGTCTGTGTGTGTGTCATTTGTCATTTTATGTCAGCCAAGGTGACTTTTTTTCAGACAGTCACAGATAGAAAGATAGAAGGAGAGAGTGAAATATACCACAGCACTGGGGCTTCTTCCATTGCAATGGGAACTGGGTTCAAACTTGAATTGTGTGTCTGACAAAGGAGGCAGACTATCCAAGTGAGTCTGTCAGCCTAAATTTTTTTATTGGTGATTTAATAATGATTATGGAAGATACAATTCCATACAGTTTCCATCACCAGACTTCCCTGTCCCATCCCCTTCCACTGGAAGCTTCCCTGTTCTTTATCCCTCTGAGAGGATGGACCCAATATCTTTGTGGGGAGCAGAAGGTGGGAGTTCTGGCTTCTGTAATTGCTTCTTTACTTACATGGATGTTGGCAGGTGGATCGACACACCCCCAGCTTGTGTCTGTCTTTCCCTAATGGGGCAGGGCTCTGGGGAGGGGGGGTTCCAGGACACATCAGTCAGGTCGTCTGCCCAGGCAGGTCAGGATGGACTCATGGCAGCATCTGCTACTTGGTGGCTGAAAGGTGGCAACATACAAAGCAGGACAGTTGTTTGCTCCAAACCTGGCTGTTTTCCTAGTGTCTCTGCAGCTAGTGAAAAATGCTGATTTCTCTGCCAGATGTTGTAAACTAACTCTCCCAGCCGCCCCCAGCCATCCCCACCCCCCACAACTAATATGGTCCTTGGCCTTCAATAGTATAAAAAGTGGCTGTGGGGACTCCAGAGGATTTTCAAGGGCTTTTATTGCTGGGAAGCAGAGACAGCTGGGAGTAGTCCGACAAGAAAGCCCAGGCTAGTAGGCCGACCCACAGCAGCTCTCTGGGCGTTCCCTGGACTCACACACAGGTTTCTTCTGATCTGGTGATCCCACTTGCAGGCAGTATGTATGTCGTTTCCAGGGATTCATCACTCTGGGAAAATTTTTTTCCCCAGAGATGGTGGATACATAGATATATAACAGACAGATAGATAGATAGATAGATAATATATAGATAATAGATAGATGATAGATAGATGAGAGGTGATAGAGAGATGGTAGGTACCACAGCCCCGAAGCTTTCTTTAGTGCTATGGGGCAAGAGCTTGAGCCTGGGTCCTGCATGTGACAAAGCAGGGCACTAGCCAAGACAGCTATTTCATGGATCCCTGACAGGTGTTTATTATCTGATGAATTTTTCTGAGAACTTGATTGGAAAATGGTTCTTAAAGGTGTGCACAGGCGGGGGTTGGGGGGTGGATGGTGCACCCCGTTAAGCACACATGCCCAAGCACAGGGATACAGGTTAATCCATACATCTATCTATCTATCTATCTATCTATCTATCTATCTATCTATCTATCTATCTACCTATCTACCTATCATCTATCATCTATCTAATCTATCATCTATCATCTATCATTTATCTATGTATCTATCATGTATGTATGTATGTATGTATGTATGTATGTATCTATCATCTGTCATTACCAGGTATCACTGTACAGGACTCAAGAGTGAGTCTTGTGCTCTGAGACTGCGTTCAGGTGTCACGGACATAGACTGTGCATGAGTAGTGACAGGGGAGGCAGCTCTCACCGGAGCCACCTGAGGCCTATGATAATCCAGGGCCAAGGACTGAGGGCAGCAGGGACAGAAGCCTCATTCCTGACTGATTCCTGCATCCAGGTGGGACCCAGCAGTGGGTTGGGATGGAAAGAACAGAGAGGACCAGGAACTGTCCTCTGTCCGGTGACTGTGGCTGCTGCCATGAGGCTCAGCTGGCAGAGGGATCTGTCTAGAGAAGGGAGAAGTGGCCTATCAGTCTCCAGGACTCACTGGGAAAGAACTGGAGAGCATCTGCGACATCCAGGCTCCTCTGGGTTTGGAAGAGGTGACGAAGGTCCCCCTGCATCCTCCCTTCTGTCCCCCAGATTCCAGCCTGGAGTCTGCAGGGAGAATTCTCTGGACTGGTGGCTGCTTCTGCCAACACAAGTTGCTGATGGTTCAGAGCATCAGAGAAATTCAGGCCGGCCGATCCCCAGCAATGACTGTCACTCCACGTCCTCCTCTCTTCTCTCTTGCTGCTCCTGGGACTAATCCCTTTACCATCCCTCCACTGGCCTTCAAGGTTCATTTTCAATAGTGATTCCTCCTAGAATGTCCATATATTTTAATCAATCAATTAATTAATTAGTTTGTTAATTAATTTTTCTTTTTTTGTTTTACTTTTTTAAAAAAATATTTATAAAAAGGAAACACTGACAAAAACCATAGGATAAGGAGCAGTACAACTCCACACAATTCCCACCACCAGATCTCCATATCCCCTCCCCTCCCCTGATAGCTTTCCTATTCTTTATCCCTCTGGGAATATGGACCCAAGGTCATTGTGGGATGCAGAAGGTGGAAGGTCTGGCTTCTGTAATTTCTTGTTCACCCGCTGAACATGGGTGTTGACAGGTTGATCCATACTCCTAGCCTGCCTGTCTCTTCCCTAGTGAGGTGGGGCTCTGGGGAGGTGGGCTCCAGGGGTTGTCCATATTTTTATGAGCACCAACTTGATGGTTCAGGCATCTCATTTAATTAGCAAACACTGAGTTCATATTGTGGACCAATCCTTGAGTCTGGTGCTGCGGGTGGAAAAGATAATTTAGAATATGTTTGTAGTGCTTTTTAAATATTTATTTATTTTTAAATAATACTTTTTAAGTTTTTAAAAACTATTTTATTTACTTATTTATTCGATAGAGGCAGAGAGAAATCCAAAGGAAGGGGGAGACAGACACAGAGAGAGAGAGAGAGAGAGAGAGAGAGAGAGAGAGAGAGATACCTGGATACCTGCAGCCTGCTTCACTACTTATGAAGCTTTCCCCCTGAAGTGGGGGCTGGAGGCTTGAACTCAGGTCCTTGTGTATTGTAATATATGTGCTCAACCAGATGCACCACAGCCTGGACCCTTTTTATTTATTTCTTTTGGATAGAGATAAAGAAACATGAAAAGGGTTAGGGGGAAGGGGAAGATAGAGAAAATGACAGAAACTTGCAACACTGCTTTACTGCTTGTGAAGCTCTCCCCCTGCCCCTGCATGTGGGGAGCAGGGGCTTGAACCCGGGTCCTCCTGCACTATAACATATGCCCTCTACCAGGCATACCACTGTTGAAACCCCAGGTCTGCAGAACTGCAAGGACTCAGTGCAGACAGATTCCTAACCACCACTCAGTATGCCCAGGATGGGGAGAGGAGTCAATCTCATTTTTTTGCAGAAGACTGACATGACGTTACTTCTGTGTATATTTTTCTCTTCGAGATGACTCATTTTTTAAAAAAATATTATTAGTGATTCAATATTGATTTACACAATTACATGTCAGCAGGGGTATAATTCCACACCATTCCCACCCCCAGAGTTCTGAATCCCAATCCCTCCTTTGCAAACTACCATGGTTCTTCCAAGGTTGCAGACATGTCTTATCTGTCATCGCTACAGCTATCTGTCTACATTGCTACATAATTACCCTCCATTTTTAATAAGTTTTTTTCTTGTCTTTATTTATTTACTGGATAGACACAGCTAGAAATTGAGAGGGAAGAGGACAGTAGAGAGAGACAGAGAGACAGAGAGACAGAGAGACACCTGCAGGTTTGCTTAACTGCTTATGAAGCTTCCCCCTACAGGTGGGGACCAGGGCCTTGAACGTTGGTCCTTGTGCTTTGTAACATGTGTGCTCAGTCAGGTGTGCCACCACCTGGCCCCTACAATCGCCTCCTTTTCCTTCCAGGTCTAGTCTTCTCTTCCCCTTCAAGCCACTTGTAACCCTATTACTACACCCAAATATCTCTCCCCTTTTTGCTCTCTTTCTCTAGGTCCTGATGGAGCTGGAGTTCAAAGCCCTCTTATCCTCTTTCTCCTGTCACTTGTCTCCTACCGGGAGTGTGGATCAAAATTGTTTTTTTTTTATAATTTTTTTTTAATTTTTAATTTTATTTATTCCCTTTTGTTGCCCTTGTTGTTTTATTGTTGTAGTTATTATTGTTGTTGTCGTTGTTGTTGGATAGGACAGAGAGAAATGGAGAGAGGAGGGGAAGACAGAGAGGGGAGAGAGACAGACACCTGCAGACCTGCCTCACTGCCTGTGAAGCGACTCCCCTGCAGGTGGGGAGCCGGGGTTCGAACCGGGATCCTTATGCCGGTCCTCGTGCTTTGCGCCACCTGCGCTTAACCCGCTGTGCTACAGCCCGACACCCCTCAAAATTGTTTTTGGGGAGCAGAAGGTAGGAGTTCTGGCTTCTGTAATTGTTCTCTGCTGGATTTGGGTGTTGGCAGGTCAATTAGTATCCCCAGTATGACTTCTTTAGAGGACTAGGGAAATGTCTCATACATTTTTAGTTTTTATATTTTATCTCAATTTTCTTTGAAAAAATTAATTTCAGACTAGTAAGATAGCTCATCTGGTTAGTGTGCTTGCCTTGTCCTTCATGTGACCACAGCTTGAGCCCCTACAGCTGCAGGGAATGTGGCTGTGGCATCTTTACCTCTCTCCCTCAGTTCCTTCCCCTCCCTCCCTTCCTCCTTCCCTCCTTTCCTTCCTCTCTACCTCCTTTCCTTCCTTCCTTTCCCCCTTCCTTCCTTCCTTCCTTCCTTCCTTCCTTCCTTCCTTCCTTCCTTCCTTCCTTCCTTTCCTCCTTCCCACCATCCCATCCTTTCCCTTCCCTTCCCTTCCCTTCCCTTCCCTTCCCTTCCCTTCCCTTCCCTTCCCTTCCCTTCCCTTCCCTTCCCTCCTTCCATTCCCTTCCCTTCTCTTTCTTTTTCAATCTGGGAAATAAAGAATTTTGACCAAGAGTGATGAATTTCTAGCATTGACAAAAAGAAAGGCTAATTTCATGGAAGGGACCCTCAGGACAGAATAAAGTTGCCTTTGGAAAAGATATTTATTCTGAGGATGGGTGGTGGTGCACCTAGTTAAGTGCAAACCTCACCAAGCTCAGGGACCTGGGTTCAATCCCCCACTCCCCCACATAGGGGAGAAGCTTCCTATGGTGAAGCAGGTCTGCAGGCATCTGTCTTTCTCTCATCTCCCTCTCCCCTCTCAGTTTGTCTCTCTCCTACCATATAAAATAGAAAGGAGGGAAAAAAATCTATATTTATTTGTGAACTTTTCTCTGTCCAGACCTCTCCATAGGATAGTGGAAGGGAGACCTAATATCCTTGTCTTTTCTAAGGAGAAGGCAAAACTTAAATTTGTACATTTGTATTTACTATTTTTTTCTCCCATGATAACTCTCCTAATTGACCCCCCCACCGTTAGCTGAATATTTAATAAGGGAGGTCTCCAGCTGAGATATTTATCTCACGTGTGCAGGAAGTAGGCACGTTCTTGATGAAGTTCATTTTCTTTTCTCTCTTACCAGAGTGCCTGCGGCTAGCTTGATTATGTGCCCACACTCCGAAGAACTCTGTGGGGCCCAGGCTGTGTCTGTCCCCAGTACACCCAACACTACCCTTTAGAACAGTGGAGGCACCCTAGTTGATATCAAAAGGTGGGTGCTGACCTGGATGGATTCAATTTGAGGGAACAATGCCTTTAATGGGTAGTATTATTCAATTTGCTTCCAAGACGTATGGGGCATTATTATATAATTTCAGGTTACTTAGTAAGACAGACTTGGAAAGGCTTGAGTTAAATCTCATTTTATTTCTGGCAATGACTGAAATTTTAATAAGCAAGCTGACTACAGGGGATAAAGATAAAATGTAGATTGAACATGTTTTCTTAGCTCTGAAGTAGAACAGGTTGCTGGCTCTTTGAAAGGTCGTCTTGTGATACAAGCTGATTTGGGTCAATGAGAGTACTGATAGAATTGGATGGCGTGATGTTCATTTCCGGCCAAGTATCTTTCAGAGAAAAACACTGTTTCCAAATTCTGAGGGAGAGATGAGTGGTCAGAGTTTGTCCTAGAAAAAAAAAAAAGAAAGATTTTGGGGTTAAAAATATCAGATAAAAGGTATTTCATCAGATATGGCTCTTTTGTTCCCTACTGATGTCTTGAATAATTTGTCTGTAAGTGTGGAAAAATGAAAAGAGCTGAGTTAAAATACTGGTCAACATAACACAGAATGGGGCTAGGTGGTGGTGCACCTGGTTAAGCTCTCACATTACAGTGCACAAGGACCTGGGTTCAAGCCCTTGGTGCCCACCTGCAGGGGGAAAGCTCCACAAGTGGTGAAGCAGGGCTGCAGGTGTCTGTCTCTCTCCGTCTTTGTCTCCTTCTCCCCTCTCAATTTCTCTGTCTGTATCCAATAATAAATAATAATAAAAAACATTAAACCTTGGGATCTGGCGGTAGCACAGTGGGTTAAGCCACATGGCAAAGCACAAGGACCGGCATAAGGATCCCAGTTCGAGCCCTCTGTTCCCCACCTGCTGCAGGGGAGTCGCTTCACAGGCGGTGAAGCAGGTCTGCAGGTGTCTGTCTTTCTCTCTCCCTCTCTGTCTTCCTGTCCTCTCTTGATATCTCTCTGTCCTATCCATAACAGCAATAAAAATAACTATGATAAACAACAAGGGTAACAAAAAGGGTAAAAAAAAAACTGGTGGGAGTTGAGCATAGCATAGCATGTTAAGCACACATGGCGCAGAGTGCAAGGACCAGCGTAAGGATCCTGGTATGAGTCCCTGGCTCCCCACCTGCTTGAGGGTCACTTGACAGGTGGTGAAGCAGGTCTGCAGATGTCTGTCTTTCTCTCCCCCTCTCTGTCTTCCCCTCCTTTCTCCATTTCTCTCTGTCCTATCCAACAATGACAACATCAGTAACAATAACAACTACAACAACAATAAAAAACAAGGGCAGAAAAAGGGAAAATAAATATTAAAAAAAGATTTTTTAACTTATTAATTGAGCCACAATTCATAATATTACAATATCAGTTCTGGGAACAGGACATTCATAATTGACTGTAGTAGGATAAACAGCATGTACTCCTCCAACACGGAGAGGATGCTGCACTCCAGACAGGCCCTGGGGGAGAGAGATGCCCCTGGGGGAGAGACACTCTGGGGGAGAGATGCCCTGGGGGAGATGCCCTGGGGGGATGCCCTGGGGGAGATGCCCTTGGGGAGAGATTACCTGGGGGAGAGGTATCCTGGGGAGAGATGCCCTGGGGAGAGATGCCCTGGGGGGAGATTCCCTGGGGGAGAGGTGCCCTGGGGAGAGATGCCCTGGGGGGAGATGCCCTGGGGGGAGATGCCCTGGGGAGAGATGCCCTGGGGGGAGAGATGCCCTGGGGGAGAGGTGCTCTGGGGAGAGATTCCCTGGGGGAGAGGTGCCCTGGGGAGAGATGCCCTGGGGGGAGATGCCCTGGGGGAGAGGTGCTCTGGGGAGAGATGCCCTGGGGGGAGATGCCCTGGGGGGAGATGCCCTGGGGAGAGATGCCCTGGGGGGAGAGATGCCCTGGGGGAGAGGTGCTCTGGGGAGAGATTCCCTGGGGGAGAGGTGCCCTGGGGAGAGATACCCTGGGGGGAGATGCCCTGGGGGGAGATGCCCTGGGGAGAGATGCCCTGGGGGGAGAGATGCCCTGGGGGAGAGGTGCTCTGGGGAGAGATTCCCTGGGGGAGAGATGCCCTGGGGGATAGATGCCCTGGGGAGAGATTCCCTGGGGGAGAGATGTCCTGGGGAGAGATGCCCTGGGGGGAGAGATGCCCTGGGGGAGAGGTGCTCTGGGGAGAGATTCCCTGGGGGAGAGGTGCCCTGGGGAGAGATGCCCTGGGGAGAGATTCCCTGGGGGGAGATGCCCTGGGGAGAGATGCCCTGGGGGGAGAGATGCCCTGGGGGAGAGGTGCTCTGGGGAGAGATTCCCTGGGGGAGAGATGCCCTGGGGGATAGATGCCCTGGGGAGAGATTCCCTGGGGGAGAGATGTCCTGGGGAGAGATGCCCTGGGGGGAGAGATGCCATGGGGGGAGAGATGCCATGGGGGAGAGACACCTTGGGGGAGAGACACCTTGGGGGAGAGACACCCTGGGGGAGAGATGCTTTTGGGAGAGGTGACCTGGGGGAGAGATGCCCTGGGGAGAGGCCCTGGGGAGATGCCCTGGGGGAGAGATGCCCTGTTGGAGCTCACATG
Organism: Erinaceus europaeus; assembly: GCF_950295315.1. Lineage (NCBI taxonomy): Eukaryota > Metazoa > Chordata > Mammalia > Eulipotyphla > Erinaceidae > Erinaceus > Erinaceus europaeus. Next base: position 4,128,628 of record NC_080164.1, on the reverse strand, counting down.
GGTGGTCTCTCAGCTAGAAAGGTAAACTACCAAATTTCCATCACCAGTTCAAGAGACTGCTTGAAAAGAAAGAAACTCGGGAAGGATTCTGGTACGAACACACTCTCGTTTATTGGGGGGAGGGTTGTGTTGATATAGAAGGCTAGACAAAGAACAGTTTTCACATATGTCTGAATTCACAGGTTTCTTAAAGGTCAGGATGCCCCTATGGCAGGGGTTGGTATGACAAGAGTTGACACATAAAGATCAGTACAATTAGTCTCCTGTTGCAGGCATTTAATTATCCAAAGGCATTTGAGAGAAGAATAGGGGTGAGATAGAAAAGGAAGAACAAGGCTTCAAAGACATCAAAAGGGCTACAGGAAATAAGGTCTTGGGGGCTTCTCACTTGTTGGGTGTTAGGTGTATGTGACAGGATGTGCTTTTCCTTTGTGATCAAAAGGTGAGGTGGAATGTGTGAACTCTTGAGTGAGTGAATCTTAAAGTAGATGGCCATGTGACCTGCAGTTTGAGGTTTCTGTGTGCTTGAGAATCAAGAAGGAAAGAACTTAGTCTGAGAGACAGTTTTTCCCCTTTGCTCACCTCGGTTGAAAGAGACTCACAAGAGGGTATCTTCTCAGACCTCCGTCCAAGGATGGGGGAAGTTATCCCTAAGCTCTATCAAGCTTACACAGAGCCCCACAATGCCCTGGGGGAGAGATGTCCTAGGGGAGAGATGCCCTAGGGGAGAGATGCCCTGAGGGAGACACCCTGGGGGAGAGATGCCCCTGGGGGAGAGACGCCCCTGGGGGGTGAGCGTACCAGGAAGAGAGGGAGAGAGAATCCTAAATGAACGCCAGTAGCATCATTCCCTCCCTGCTTCTAAAAACCCTTTGTGCTGAACATAAGCTGCAAAGAATTATACTAAGATTTTACCAGTTTGTCATTACGGAATGTGATCTAGGGCAACTTTTTCCTGTCTCTGGTTTTGTTGTTGTTGTTGCTCATTTGTTTTGTTTTTTATTCCCTGGATTCTGGTTTATTTCAAAGGAAGAGAACTTTTCCTTCCTTGTAGCTTTTATGGTGTTAAAGCAGCTGGATAGTTAGTACTCAATTAAAGTTTGATGTTTATTCTTTAAAAAATATTTATTTATTCCCTTTTGTTGCCCTTGTTGTTTTATTGTAGTTATTATTGTTGTTGTTGATGATGATGTCATCATTGTTGGATAGGATAGAGAGAAATGGAGAAAGGAGGGGAAGACAGAGAGGGGGAGAGAAAGACAGACACCTGCAGACCTGCTTCACCGCCTGTGAAGCTACTCCCCTGAAGGTGGAGAGCTGGGGGCTCGAACCGGGATCCTTAAGCTGGTCCTTGCACTTGGCACCATGTGCGCTTAACCAAAAAAAGCTCTTTTGTGTTCATTTGTATTTCTTTGATTATTAGGGAGTTTAAATCATGTTAAAGTTTTAGCTTGCACTTACAGCTTCTTCTCAGCTTTAAAAGGATTTTCTTTGGGGTGGGGGAGGGCCTTACAGACACTGTCCAATTCTTCTTCTAGCATTTGCCCTTCTTCCGTAGCCAGTCAACAGCGTCAGGTGGAGCCTGATGTAAAGTTTCGAGACCTCCTTTGAATCTGGAGAGGTGGCAGTCGTTGACTATGTGGGTCATAGTCTGTCTGGAGCCGCAGGGGCAGTTCAGGTCGTTTCTGGATCCCCAGCAATGGAACATAGCAGCACACCAGCCATGGCCTGTTCGATAACGATTGAGGAGGGCCCAATCATAACGTGCTAGGTCAAAGCCGGGTTGACGCTTGCAGGGGTCTATGATGAGGTGTTTGTTCTTTACCTCAGCTGACTGCCAACTCTGTTTCCAAGAGTTTGGAACAGAGAAGTTCAGTGTAGGCATAGGAGACCAGATTAGATGATGAGACGTCAAGCGTTGAACAGGGTGGGTGAAGATATCCACGTATATTGGCAGGTCCGGTCAAGCATAGACGTGGGAAATGAACTTAGATGATGCTGCATCCCAACGAATATCTGGCGGGGCGATGTTGCTAAGAACTGGCAGCCATGGAACCGGGGTGGAATGGATGGTTCCAGAAATTATCCTCATGGAGGAATATAATTTGGAATCGACCAAGTGGACATGGGGGCTACGGAACCATACTGGAGCACAGTATTCTGCAGAGGAATAGCATAATGCCAGAGATGATGATCATAGTGTGGAAGCGCTAGCGCCCCATGAGGAGCTGGCCAGTCTTGCAATGATGTGATTCCTCGCCCCCACCTTTGCTGCAGTTTTTATGAGATGTTCGTGAAATGACAGAGTGCGATCGAGAGTAACGCCAAGATAGACTGGCTGGGCTTCATGCCAGATTCTCGTATCGTCAAGCTGCACATTAAGCTCACGCGAGGCCGAGGCATGGTGTAGATGGAAAACAGATGATATCATTTTTGCAGTGCTAGGGATTAGTCACCATTTTTTACAGTAATCAGATATCAGAGACATGTCTTTCGTGATTGTTTCCTCGAGGATGTCAAACTTGGATGCCTGAGTTGCACAGCAGATGTCATCGGCGTAGATGAACTTCCTTGAAGAAGTTTCTGGGAGGTCATTGATGTAAATATTAAATAGTGTAGGAGCCAGAACAGAGCCCTGGGGGAGGCCACTTGAGACAAGTCTCCATCTGCTAGACTTGTCACCCAGATGCACCCGGAATCTTCTGTTTTGGAGAAGAAACGATATAGTGTTGGCCACCCATGGAGGCAGGCATCTTGAGATCTTGACTAGGAGACCACGGTGCCAGACCGTGTCATAGGCTGCTGTGAGATCAACAAAGACAGCACCCGTCTTTAAATTCTTCTAGAATCCATTTTCAATGTAAGTTGAGAGGGCCAGGACTTCTTCGCAGGTAGATATTCCTGGGCGGAAATCAGCTTGGGCGGGTGATAGGAATTTCTCTGTAAGAGGAGAAATTCATGACAGAAGCAGCCTCTCAAGGAGTTTGTAACACACGGAGAGGAGAGAAATTGGTCTATAGCTGGCGGCCAGTGTTGAGTCTTTCTTTGGTTTCAAAACTGCTATTATCTTTGCACGACGCCAAATTTTGGGCATAGATTTGGATTCCAAGATGTGGGACAGGAATGTAGTGAGCCACTTCTTTGCCGCGGGGCCCAAGTTAAGAATGAGTTCTGGGGTGATGTTATCATAGCCAGCAGCCATTCCCGGTTTAACCCTCTTCAAAGTGTCTTCCAGTTCAGACAGTGTAAAGGGAGAGAGTTTTGGAGATGGACAAGATAAACAGAAGTGGGATGACCACTCATGGGAAATTTCTCTTTTCCAGACTGGGTCGATCTTAGCACGTCCAACTTGAGTTAGGTGACTGGCCACTGAGTTTGAAGATACGGGAGGATGGGGGATGGGAGAGGGTTGGCTACGGGCACCCAGACTATGAAGAAGCTTCCAGGCCTTCCTACTTGAGTGGGTGAAGTTCAGACTTTCTGTGAGTTGTTGCCAGCAGGCTTGGTGTGCTGCATCCAGGGAGGCAATGAGATGGTCAGCCACATCTGGGTCGCCCGACTCATCATACTGCTTTAGTAGTTGCTCGCATTCAGCATCAAGACCAGGCATATCGTTAGCACATCTCCCACGAGGAATAGCTTAGGAAGCTGCTTTGAAGATGGCTTGGCAGAAGCGCCTGTAGGAATATTCAGAGGGGATAGAGTTAATTGGAATTGCAGGAATAGATTTGTTGGTAAGATCACTGAACAGACGCCAGTTTGCTTTCCGAAAGTTCCATCTTAGTTTCTCTGAGCACAGAATCAGTGGGAGCTGGAGACCAATGTGGATGATAGCTGGGCGGTGATGACTGTATGGGAAGACCTTAAGAACTTGTCTCGTAGCGGGAAAGGCTTGGCCGTTGACTGTGCTAATCCAGCACAGGTCGGGTGACGAGTCTTTATTCCATCTAGCACTGTGAAAAGAGCCTGGCTGTTTGGGATCCTATAATAGGGAGAGGTCATTTGCTGAAGCCCAGTCAGCTAAGACAGAGCCGTCAGCACGAGTGGAGGAATATCCACTGTCTAATGAGCTTGTGGAGAGGGAGCTGTGGAAGGTCTTTGAGATTTCTGGCCAATCACCGACCTGGAGCTCTGACCTCCTTGGGCTGAGCCAAAAAAGCCCTGGCCAATGAGAGTCAAGGAAGGGCAAGCTGGCAGTGTTTCCATTCTCTGGCCATTTTGAAGGCTAGCAGGAGTTCCAGAAGCTGTCCCTGCAGAATCCAGCCTTCTCCTGATGGCAGCAGAGTGCTGGAATCCCAGCATCCCAGGAAACCATCAAAGACGATACCAGCACAAGAAATTTCATGGATGGTGGAGCAATGCTTTGTTCCCTCTCCATTTTTTAGAAATACAATAAAATAAAACTAAATTAGATTTAAGAAGTTGGATTTGGGAGGTGGCTAAGTTGTATAATACACACTGTGCAGATGTGAGCCTTGGGTTCAGTCCCCTGCATTGCATTAAAAAGTCGTGTTTGTTTAAAGTGATGGAGATATTGTGATTGATTTGGTAAACAAGATGACCACAGAGTCACATTTTGACTGCGATAGTCATGTTATGTGACCTTACTGTCTGGTGGTGTTTCCAGTGATTATTCCAGGAGACGCTGTGTGTTCCCTTGGGCAGAGATTCACAACATTGCCACTTTCTTCTCTTGTTCCTGGTGCACTGATTCTGATTTTGATGGCTTTTGTGCATATAGCATTATTCTGTTTTTCTGAGATTATTTTCCTAAAGTAAGTCACAAAAGTTATGAGCTTCTTCTTTGGTCAAAGAGATAAAAATATTATTATGTCTGAATGTCTCCTAAAGGATCTTACTAATTTGGTATTTCACAAGCAATAGGAATTTGACCAGTTTGAGCAGTTGTGAGCTTTAAAAAAATTCTGAGCTAAAATTTGAAAACTTATTACCAGTTTCATGTGTTAAGCATTTAATTTTTTTTTTTTACTATTTATTTATTTACTTATTTATTCCCTTTTGTTGCCCTGGTAATGTTGTAGTTATTATTGTAGTACTGTTGTTGTAGTTGTTGGATAGGACAGAGAGAAATGAAGAGAAGAGGGGAAGACAGAGAGGGGGAGAGAAAGACAGACACCTGCAGACCTGCTTCACCATCTGTGAAGCATCTCCTCTGCAGGTGGGAAGCTGGGCCTTGGACCAGGATCCTTCCACTGGTCCTTTGCACCACATGCGTTTAACCTGCTGCCCTACTGCCTGACTATCCATATTTTTTAAAAAACATAGAGACAGAGAGGCAGAGGAAGAATGAAAGGGAGCACAGCACTGAAGCTTCCTTCCAAGTGAGCTAATAGGCAGCCCAGACCAACAATTGTGGCTTATATCTGCGCTTGGGACCAGGTGGTGGTTCACTCAGTTTTGTACACATATTACCATGTGCAAGCACTCAGGCTCAGGCTTCTGAAGTGTGGAAGCTTCATGTGCAGAAGTGCAGGTGTCTCTCTTTCTCCCCGTCTCTCCTATCCTGTTTCTCCATCTCTGTGCCTCTCACCTGTACCTAAATAGGAAATTAGAAAATATTAAAAAAAAGAGAAATAACTGCTTAGGACAGTGAAGTCCTTATGGAGGCGTGGGAACCCAGTGATAATCCTGGTGGAAAAAAAAGTGAATTTACTCGTACTCTGTAAGTAGATAAACAGAGCACTGAAAAAGATGTTTACTGGGAGTTGGGCTGTAGTGCAACTGGTTAAGCGCAGGTGGCACAAACACAAGGACTGGCAGAAGGATCCGGGTTCTAGCCCCCAACTCCCCAGTTTCCGGGGGGGGGTCACTTCACAGGCTGTGAAGCAGGTCTGCAGGTGTCTGTCATTCTCTCCCCCTCTCTGTCTCCCCTCCTCTCTCCATTTCTCTCTGTCCTATCTAACAATGATGACATCAATAACAACAATAACTACAACAATAAAACAACAGGGCAACAAAAGAGAATAAATAAATAAATATTAAAAAAAGAAAAAGAAGTTTACCAAATTTATTATTATTATTACTTTTTGTGAATTATATCTTCAAATGTGCTAGCTTGCTTGACTTGTCTGCAAAGCATGTATCTTTATTCCTGTGGTGTTTTTCCTAAAAAATAAGAAGTCTTGGCCCATTTTCCAACCCCTCTCCCTGCCTCTTTCCACCAATCTCTTTTCTGTATTTGTGACAACGGAGTGTTATTATCATTTTGAGGTTTTGCATAATAAGGGAATCAATGTACACAATTTGACTTATTCTACTTAGCACAATGCCTTTAAGGTCTATCAGTATTGTTACAAAAGGTAGGGTTTCCTCTGTTTTAATGAATTATTTTATTACTTGTGTATATGATTATAAAACCATTGTATGTATATTATATATTGTGTGCTATTAACCTACGTACCCAGGATTGCTTGTACATCTTGGCTGTTACTATAGCTGATGTTCCAGTGAATGGGAGGATGTAGTAATCTTTTCAAGAGCATGATTTGGGTAGTTTTTGAATAGAGACTGAGGAATGAAATTGTTGGATCATCTATTTAAAAAAAATATTACCTTTATTTGTTGTATAGGGACAGCCAGAAATTGAAACAGAAAGGGGTGATAGAGAGGAAGAGAAACAGACCCCTGCAACCCTGCTTCACCACTTGCAAAGCTTTCCCCCCTTAGGTGGGAACCGGGGGCTCGAACCCGGGTCCTTGAACATTTGTAGTGTGTGCACTTAACCAGAGGCATCACTACCCGGCCCTGGATCATCTATTTTTTTTTTTTACAAAAGATTGTTGTACTTAGTTCTTGAGAGAGGGAGAGAGCGAAAAGGTAAGTAAGGTATATGTGGATTGAACTTTGGGCCTCAAGACAGGCAAGTCCCGTTGTCAGCCAGCTAAACCAGTGTCCTGTGTGCCCCCTCTGGTGGCTGCACCTACTTGCGCTGCCACTACAGTGGACAGGCAAGGGGCAATGAGCTCCAGTGATAACCCTGCGGGTAAGAGAGAGAGAGAAAAAGAAAGAGAGAGAGAGAGAGAGAGAGAGAGAGAGGAGGGAGAAGGAGAGGGAGAGAGAGAGAGAGAGAGAGAGAGGGAGAGGGAGAGGGAGAGGGAGAGGGAGAGAGACATCCTCGTATCAAGCCATACTATGTCAGTAAATTTCAGCACCTAACACCACTCCACCATATAGTCAACAAAACATAGCAGAAAGCTCATTTCCAAGGGAATAAGAAGAACCTCACATCTTGGACGACTCACTGAGAAAAACCGAGATTATCATTCGGAGACTCTATAGTTGGGTTTACTTTAACGATCTTTGTGAATTTTAGATTTTGGGCATTCACACACATATTTGTTGAGTAGATTTCTTCTCGAGAAAGAGTCAGACTCTTCATCTGTGAAATCTAGCTTCTTGTAAAATGTATGTGCTCAGGTGCAGGCTGGCAGAACAGCCGATTTGGGCCATGCTGCTGTTTTTGTACGTGTGTGATCCGTGCTTCAATCCTCACCCTCAGCACTGAAAGAAACTGGCTTATTGTGATCCCCCCGCCCTTTATCTGGCTTTTGTCTGCCTCTGTCTGAAAAACTTCAGTCCAGAATACTGAAGCCCCAGTGATGACTAAAGTAAAGGAACGTAGGACCGGGTGGTGGTGCACCTGGTTGAGTGCACTTTACAACCTGCAAGGACCCAGGTTCAAGCCCCTGGCTCCCACCTGCAGGGGGAAAGCTTTGTGAGTGGTGAAGCAGGGCTGCAAGTGTCTCTCTCCTTCTGTTTTCCCCTCTTCCCTCTCAATTTCTGGCTGTCTCTATCCAATAGATAAAGACAGTAAAAATTAAAAGAAAAGTAAAGTAAAATAGCATAAAACAAAATGTGTGTGCTCTCTTGGAGGATATTAGTGCCCAGATCAGATCAGTGTGAGGTGAACTTGATAACCACTACACTACAGGAAACAGCCCAATCAAATTAGCGTCACTGTGTTTTAATCTGAATTTGTCAGGATTAAGAAAGTAACTAACGGGTTATGTAAAATCTTGTCCTACCCAACTTCATATCTCTACTTATAACATATAGAGCACACTGATTAACCAGGGGACAAAGTCATGGCTAATGAACTCCTATGGGTCCGGTATGGATTTGTTTGAGATATCTAGTAACTGGGAATGAAAAATAGTAAACACTCATCTAAGTGGTGTGCTTCTCTACCCTGTGGAATTCCAGGACTCCTCTTTTGATGGAATGATGCCATCTCTTAATGACCTGTCTGGTGTGGATGAATGGAACTGTCTTCTTCTTCAGCAGAACCCACATTTGATGTCTCTAGTGCTAGAACAGTTATCTTTCTTGTAGATGGCTATAGAGGAAGAATGTGGATTCTGTGATCACTGAAGGGACTGCCCATTTCAAGGAGATACATTTTAACTCACAAGCTGTGGTGTAGTTCTTGCAAATGAAACATACCATTGCCGATCTCTGTCAAGCAATGTGCTTCAACACTGGTAGTTAGTCTGAAGCAGAGGAAAAGTTATTCCATGAACTACTTCAGTTAGAGGCCTCTAGAATGTATCAGGGCATGATTGGGAGTTGAAGACATGGGATGGGATGTGCTGTCCGTGGAGACCATCTCTCCTTCCCGTTGGTGGGAGGTGGAGGGCGGAAAGCCAGAGTTCATACATGGCATCCCCAAGAGAGGGGGTTGCTCCATGTGTTAGATTAATTTTTTAAACAACAGTCTTCTTGGGAGTGTTGTGTGTATTCTGTCTCTGAACTCCTGTGAATTTAATGGACCAAACCATCTGTTGGCAGACAGTGTTAGGATGGGAATTAAAACGGAACATTCCCATCCATATCTTTGTAGTGAGAGATGAACACAGATTTCTCCCTACATTTTTTTCTCCCAATTATACTGCCCCCCAAATATACCTGTGAGAAATTTAAACCTCTGGAAATGAGTAATTTTATTCTGTTCTGGGATATCTGCAAAGTAACTCCTAGTTAAAAAGGCACACTCAAAATAGTGTCTTGTTAATAAAGTGATTAAAATCTACAATTTACATCTGAATTCTACCCACATGCATAGTGTTCAAAACCATCTTTAATTGTTCTAACAACCCATGTGCTTGCAGCTATAGTTTCTCTTATGTTTACCCAGAGAGGGCCCTAGACAACAGTGTGGTGGATGTCAGAAATGGTTTCAAGTCACCAATAGGCATGAAATTTCCACACACTGCCCCTGTGTTAACAAAGCCATTACTAATTGAATTTGACTTATCGTATGCTAATGTAGTCTCTGATGAACTTAACTGGGATGCCTCCACTTTCAAAGGCTTGAGTTAAGTCATTTCACCTTTACAAAAAGATAATTATTCAATAACCTGGAGAAAGTGAAAGGGAATTTTATTTTATCTTCTAGAATGAAAATGAAAAAGCAGAAAATATATTTAGCTTTTGTTTTGCAGCAACTGTGATAGTGGGGACGCTTTCACTGTGGCACCTGCTAGGACAAAGTCTCAGAACCACAGTCATGGCTCCTCACAAGCACAATGTCCTACTGACAAATTGCCAGTCAGAAGCATGTTTTTTTTAAAAAATTCTTTATTGGGGGATTAATGGTTTACAGTTGACAGTAAAATACAATAGTTTGTACATGCACAACATTTCCCAGTTTTCTCCTCTGCCATGAAATTCTGGGATCTGAACCCTCCCTCCACCCACGCCAGAGTCTTTTATTTTGGTACAAGACACCAACTCCAGTCCAAGTTCTGCTTAGAGTTCCCCCTTCTGAACTTGTTCAACTTCTGTCTATGAGCGAGATCATTCCACATTCATCTTTCCATTTCTGACTTATCTCACTTCACATGATGCCGCCAGGCTCCATCCAAGATGAGGTGAAGGTGAAATCACCATTTTAAATAGTTGAGCAGTATCCACTGTGTGTATAGACCACAACTTGCTTAGCCACTCATCTGTTGTTGGACACCTGGGTTGCAGAAGCATTTTTAAGAGAGGTAGGGAAAAGCTACAGTCTACAATTGTGAATTGGGGGCTGGGCAGTGACACACCTGGTTAAGGACACATAATACTAAATGCAAGGGCATGTGCAAGGATCTGGGTTTGAGCCCCAGCTCCCTACCTGCAGGGGGTCTGTTTCAAAATGATCAGTGGAGCAGGTCTGCATGTATCTGTCTGTCTCTCCCTCCTCTTTCAATTTCTCTCTGTGCTATCTAATAAAATAAAATAAAAATGGCCACCAAGAGCAGTGGATACATCATGCCAGCACTGAGCCCCAATGATAACCCTGGAGGCAAAAATAAGATTAAAATAAAATAAAATTGTCAACCATCAACCTCAAGGATGCTTCCATAAACAAACAGTCTCAGCAAGAAATGGGCTTTAGAGGAAACTGTGTCTTGCAGCTGAACAGTTTGCCAGGCTTTGACTCCGTGGCCATTCATATGACAGTGATGATGTTGCTAAAGGAGGCTGGGTTGATAGCAACTGACAAAGGGGGTCTTGCAGAAGTTCTGGCATCCTGTGACCAAGAACTAAGGGGATGCAGACCTGATGCAATTGAGGAGGAAGCAGACACCATGAAACAGAACATGTCTGTGGACCGCCTGAGCCTCAACCTGTCTGGGAACTGAATGCAAGTATTAGTAAGTGTTTGTTTGTTACTATTATTTTTTTCTTGCCACCAGGGCTATCACTGGGGCTCAATACTGACACTACAAATCCACGGCTACACTCCCAGTGGCTTTTTTTTTTGTTTGTTTTCTTTCTTTTATATTAGATAGGACAGATAAATTGAGTGGGAGGGAAAGATGGAGAGGAGGAGAGAAAGACACCTATTTTATGGCTCCAGTAGCTTGCCCCGTGCAGGTAGGGATTGCAGTTCCAACCCAGGTCCTGTGTGCTGAACTGGGTGAATCCTTTTTTTGTTATTATTGAAAGTGTTTCTGTGGTTGCAGAAAAGTATGGTTTTGATTATTAAAAAAAAAAAGGAGGCTGAGTTTAGGGCAGTTTTGCAGAATATTTTGAATGTCTAAACAAAACCATGCCTGGCTTCTCTTCCCAGAGACAGTCACTCATATCTCTTTCTGACATTTCTTCTGATATTGTCCTATGTACTCCTAAATGATGTGCCATTCCATTATTTATTATATTATTATTATTACTGTTAGCGAGCAAAAATCAAACCACCATCCTCTGCAAGGAAGCAATCCGGGTCGAGAGGTGACTGACAGCAGTCTACCAGGCTCGACCCCGAACAAGGCTCAAACCACACAATTTATAGGATTTCAGAATACACTCAGGGAGGGGGAATGCATCACCTTATCAATCTATATCCAATAATATGCTAGAGAAAACGCGGAATCCAATCATTTCAAACCTAGCAAAAAGCGGGATCCACTCAAAGCAAAGCGCGGGCTAATTTCAAACATTGCAAAACCACACAACCAATAGAACCTAGCCAGGTAGGGTCACCACCTCCTCCCACCATCAGCTGCAACCTTCTGGTAAACAGCTTCCTTGTGCAAAGGTCCTGATAAGCCTTGCCTGTATGGGGGGTCTTGGTAAACAACTAGTGGCTTACTGATTAGGTCCTGTTTTTCAAGGGGAAAGGGTTAGGAATTTTCCATCTTACAATTACCGCCACAGTTATTGCTGGGGCTCAGTGCCGACACTATGAATCCTCTGCTCCTGGTGGCCATTTTTCATTTTTATTGGAGAGGACAGAGAGAAATAGAGAGAGGAGGGGGAAATAGAAACAGAGAAGGAGAGAGGAAAGAAACACCTGCAGACCTGCTTTGCCAGTGGAGAAGCAGACCCCCTGCAGGCGGGGAGCCAGGTCTCAAACCCAGGTCCCTGTGCTTGGTAATATGTGTGCTTAACTGGGTTTTCCAAAGCCTGACCCCCTTTCCTTTATTAGTTTTGCCTTTTGATTTTAAATTCATCAGTGGTTATCATACTGAAGCTATGCAGTTTTTGAATATTTCCAAACCTTTGTTTAAAGTATAACTTTTTGAAAATTAATTTATCTTTCTTTTGAACAAATCTTTTTTTTTCACTTTTATTTACTTGCCTCTGTAGTTAGTGTTTTCCCTCATATTTCATCCTAGGTCCCATGCCACCCAGTATCTTCCCAGATCAACAAATTGTCCAGAAAACTCATCAGCCGTGTGCTTTGCCTAAAGAACTCTCACCTGGCAGGCCCATCCTGCTTTTCCAGAAACTGCTCAAAGCTCTCGTACCCAGACCGCTCTTCATAGTTATTCCTACTACCTGGACCCCATTCTTCCTTTCCTTGAAATTTTTACTATTCCTTTTTAGATTATTTTAAAGACAGTTTTAAATTATTTCTGTTTTTATATTATTTTCAAATCACACTTTTTTCTTTACTGGGGAATTAATGGTTTACAGTTGACAGTAAAATACAGTAGTTTGTACATGCATAACATTTCCCAGTTTTCCACATAACAATTCAACCCCCTCTAGGTCCTCCTCTGTCATCATGTTCCAGGACCTGAACCCTCCCCCACCCCAGAGTCCTTTACTTTGGTGCAATACCCCAAATCCAGTTCGAATTCTGCTGTTTTGCCTTCTGTTCTTATTTCAGCTTCTGTCCATAAGTGGGATCCTCCCACACTCATCCTTCTCTTTCTGGCTGGTCTTGCTTCACATGATTCCTTCAAGCTCCAAAAACTTAGATCATTTTTTCACCACCAGGCCCAAACAGCAAAGCCCCCTCACCTCAACCCCTCAACTATTCCTTTTCCTCCTTCTCAATAGTCTTTTACTTTGCTGCAGTACACCAACACCAGTCCAAGTTCTGCTTTGTGTTTCCCCTTTTGTTCTTGTTTCTCAACTTCTATTTATGCTCATATCACATCTTCCTATTCCTTTTTGTACTATAAATGTCATTTATCTACTCTACTTATGTTTGAAAATTGTGCAGATGTGGTTGAACATTGGTAGGGCCCACAAATCACCATATTTCCATGCAAGTGTTATTATTTGCATACCAATATTCTGCTTTGTCTTAGAAATGACTAAAGGTCTCCCCACCATGTTATTCCCTCAGGGTATTGCTAATTCCCACCAGTTAAAACCATCGCAACAGTTGCTAAGGAAGCTTCCACTTTCCCAGCATGCCTTTTGCCTCTCTCCACCCCCTTTCCTAGCCATTTCCGTTTCAGACATGCCACTTCCGGTATTATCCCATAAAACCCACTTCTGTTCCTGGTTTCACTCTCTTTTCTCTCCCACTCTGCATCCCGACCTGGAGAAGGGCTGGCGTGCAGAGCAGGAGGCGGCCATTGTGGGCCATTGTGAGCTCTTGTGGTTTGGTGCCACATGGCCTAACCCGCTATGCTCATACCCGACTCTGGGGTGTTCCCATGTGAATAAAGAATTGTATTACCGTGCTGCCATGAGTCCCTGAATCCTCTCTTCTGCCCGCAATGCTAGTGCTAGCCCGGCATACTTAACCACACCCAAATTTGCTGAGCTTAAATACCCTTACACAGGGCTAGCTGGGCCCCAGCTCCCCATGGCAGAGGCCTGTGTATCAGGATCCAAGGTCCTCCTGGACTTCCAAGGGTCTGCAAAGTGGAAATGACTCAGCTGACAGATGACAGCTGACGCTGCCTGTTAGCATCTATTATGGGCTGGGAGCTCAGCTTAAGCAGTCAACCAGAGCCCTGAAGTGTGACCCTTCCACATGACTTAGACTTCTCACAAAGTGGCAGCTGGAGTCTGTGAGGGAGCATGCTAAGCTCCAGCTTTTCAGGCTGCCCAAAGAGAACAGTCAAGGTTTCCATTTAATCTTTGCCTCTCCTTACTCAAGCAAGTCTCAAAAGCTGCCAGAGACAGCAGCATCCAGACATCTGCAGGTGATGTGTGTGTGTGTGTGTGTGTGTGTGTGTGTGTGTATGTGTGTGTGTGCGTGTGTGTGTGGCTGGTAGGTTAGTACATTAAGGAAGGCTGCTGTCATGACAAGCCTTGTCTTCATTTGATTTCACACTGTGGCATTCTGTTTCCAGCTCCCCTTTCTCCTTTCTTCTCTTCTATCTTATGCTTCTAAATTTACTGAGAGAAGAGTCCTCTGTTTTTAGCTTCAGGATGGAGAAAGAAAGAGCAGATCAGAAACTTTGGCATCTTAGGCACTGAGGCACAGAGATCACATTTCCCCCTTCTCCTCTGGTCCTGTTGTTGAGAACTAGTCTTGAAATGGTCAAATCCAGACGCTCAGGTGGCTAGGAAAAGCAGCCCCCAGTTGAGCAGCCCTACCCTAGGAGCAACTGTGCAAGGAGGGCAGAGTTTTCTTTTGGGTGGGTAGTTAATTGTCTCTGTCCTGTTTGTTGTCGAGTGCACAAATCCCTATAATTTTCTGAGATGAAATGCTTGGGAGATCCAAGCTTTAATATCTGCAGATGAAGAACTGTATCTAACCTAGCCTTCTACTTGGTTAACTGATACACCAGGTTGTTGTAGTTAAAATATTTCCAGGGCCCAGGCAGTAGTGCACTGGGTTAAGTGCACATAATGTAAAGCACAAAAGTCCTGGTTCAAGCTCCCCACCAAAACCCACTGCAGGGGTTTTTCTTCACAAGCAGTGAGGCATGTCTGCAGGTATCTGTCTTTCTCTCTCTGACTGTCTTCCCCTCCTTTTTCAATTTTTCTCTGTCCTATTCAGCAGCAACAACAACAACAATAATAAAAGCAACAATAACAAAAACAACAGCCAAGGAAAAACGATGGCCACCAGGAGCAGTGGATTTGTAGTGTGGGTACTGAATCCCAGGGATGACCCTGGAGGCAAAAAAAATATATTTCTGTTGGTATGCTTCTAATTCTGCTTCTAAAAACCCCTTCTGTTTCATTGGTTTAATGCCCCCTGCTTAACACTGTATTCTATTTACATAACCACTGCAGGGCATTGGTTTAATCCCCACTGGTTCATGATGTATTTTTGCTCTGCCCCCTCTCATAGTACACCCTGATTTGCACCAGTCACTTTTCTCTCCACCCTCTTTATATCACATCCTGTTCACACCCTACTTGGAAAGTATATATAAAGACAGGATTGTTAGTTTTAGTTTAGCTTAGCTTGGCTTAGATTGTGCTGCGTCCTGCATGAATAAAGAGTACAGCTCAACCATGAGTCCCAGGTCGTCTGTCTCCCATCAGTGAAGCTCAGCCCAACATATTTCCACTTATTTTTGTAGATATTGTTATCGCTTCTTCTTTATGTGTGAGTTGCTCTTTCTTTTTAAAAATATTTATTTTATTGACTAGTGATAGAGAGAACCAGAATATCATTCTGTTACCTGTGAGGTCAGGGATCAAACTCAAGACCTTAAGCTCATAGGTCTAAGAGTTTATCCATTGCACCACCTTCTGGAATTGGTCTTTCTTCTGTGGTCTTCAAAGATCATTCAGTTCCTGTGGCTCTGGATATAGATTTGATATAATTTACTGTGATGCTTTCATTATTGCTGGCCCTTCCAATCTGGAGACTTCAGTTAAGGGGGTGGGGTTTCCTGCAATTAATTTTCTGGTAAATATTTTCCTTTAAAGAAAAAAAAAACCAGTCCCACACTTCTGTTTGATGGAAATGGGGTATCACACATGTGTGGTTTCATTGCTCCAGACCACTCTTTCATTCACATACAAAGAGGCAGAGGAAGAGAGGAGGAGAAACAGCCACCTGGAGGCTTCCTTCACAGCCACAGCCCTTTACAAGATGTTGGAGCCTCCTTCCTGCTGAGCTAACTCTCCACCCACCCCCTCCTTTTGTTTTATTTCTCTTTCATTCTCAGGAAGTGTAGTCTGTCCTGACTTTGCTAGCTCACTTTCTTATCTCTCCTTTTCTTTGGTCTTTATTTTCTGTGAGCCATTGATCTTTGGACGTTTTTACTGATGGAGATGTTTTCACTTTCAAATGTTAAATTTCCACAAGTACTTTTCTCCCCATTCCTCTGAATTTAACTTTTTTTAAAAATGACATCTAATTCTTTTTTTAAATTTTTTTTAAAAAAATTTATATTTATTTAGTTATTTATTTTCCCTTTTGCTGCCCCTGTTTTGTTTTTTATTGTTGTTGTAGTTACTACTGTTGTTGTTATTGATGTCACTGTTGGATAGGACAGAGAGAAATGGAGAGAGGAAAGGAAGACAGAGAGGGGGAGAGAGAGATAGACACCTGCAGACCTGCTTCACCACCAGTGAAATGACTCCCCTGCAGCTGCGGAGCCGGGGACTCGAACAGGGATCCTGACACTGGTTCTTGTTCTTCGTGCCACATGTGCTTAACCCACTGAGCTACTGCCCGACTCCAAATGACATCTAATTCTTGGCTCTGTGTGTTATTTTTTGAGAGATGTCAGTCATATTGACTTATTGTTATCTTTGATCTTTACTTCTTCTGTATCTTTCAGACTCAAACTGGCCTGCTTTGGTGTCTTTTGTGTTAATGGCTGTCTCCAGGCACCTTGTGATTCCCCAGATGTATCTTAGAATCAAAACAAATAGGCGTGCAATGGTGAAAACCTCAGCCTGGGGTGGGCACACACATAGTACAAAGACAAGCAGGTGAGCTAGCAAAGTCATGACAGATAACACTTAGTGAGAATGAAGAGAAAGAACACAAGAAGAGGTGGGTGGGTGGAGAGATGCCTTGGCATCTAGGGTGCAAGGACCCATGGAAGGGTCCCAACTGGAGCCCTGGCTCCCCACCTGTAGTGGGGCTGCTTCATAAGTGATGAAGCATGTCTGCAGGTGTCTATTTTTCTCTCTCCCTTTTTTCTTTCTTTCTTTTTTAAAAATATTCTTTTTATTTATTTATTCATTCCCTTTTGTTACCCTTGTTGTTTTATTGTTGTAGTTATTATTGTTATTGATGTCATCATTTTTGGACAGAACAGAGAGAAATAGAGAGAGGAGGGGAAGACAGTGACGGGGAGAGAAAGACAGACACCTGCAGACCTGCTTCACCGCCTGTGAAGCGACTCCCCTGCAGGTGGGGAGCCGGGGCCTCGAACCGGGATCCTTATGCCAGTCCTTGTGCTTTGCGCTTCCTGCGCTTAACCCGCTGCGCTACCAGGAGTCAGCACTTAGAAGTCTCTTCTCTGGAGTCATTCTCTTTCCTCCCCGCAACACACCCCTTGATGGAGCTGGCTGGACTCCCAGCTGCAGAGGCCAGGGGGCAGGTGAGGAAAAAAAGGGGCCAGTGCCGGCTGTCTCTTCTCTGTGCTTCTATCCGCAGCTTTGCTCCACCTTGGTCTTCATTCTGCCTGCCGTCTCCAAACACAGAGCCCTTTGGCTCAGTTTCTTCAGCAGCAGGTAAATCGCAAATCCTCTCCGGGGGCTGGCGGGGGTGGGGGGGTGGTGGTGGAGGTGGTGGCTGCCTGGGTGCTCAGAGGCAAGGAGGGGCCCTGCAGGGAGGTGGACCCTAGTCTTTCTGCACGTCTCTGCTTCTGTGTGACTCACCTTGTCTGCTCCAGCTTCAGAACAAGCTCCCGTGAAGATCTGAATCTCCTCAAGCATTTTCCTTCCTTTCTCTTTTTCTTTATTTCTTGCTCCCCCCCGCCCCCCCAGCATTTCTGGCTCCTCTAAATGCTAAGACAGTTACCATTCCTCTTTCTGTCTGGAGCATCCCCTTTGTTGGAACTATGTGAAATGTTGCTCTCTCCTCTCCTCTCCTCTCCTCTCCTCTCCTCTCCTCTCCTCTCCTCTCCTCTCCTCTCCTCTCCTCTCCTCTCCTCTCCTCTCCTCTCCTCTCCTCTCCTCTCCTCTCCTCTCCTCTCCTCTCCTCTCCTCTCCTCTCCTCTCCTCTCCTCTCCTCTCCTCTCCTCTCCTCTCCTCTCCTCTCCTCTCCTCTCCGCCCTTGAAGGAGTATAACACTTACTCTTATTTAGAAGGGTTTGAGAGGGGTAAAGGGGAGTGTCATTCCACTGCTTGTAGCATTTATATAAACAAGGAGATCCCCTACTTAGTTGTGAGGTTGTCTCCTTGGGATAAAAATTGCCTGTCACTTTCTTCACCTCATAGGGAATTTTGGGCCATATTCTCAGAGGGATAAAGAATAGGGAAGCAGGAGTCGAGTGGTAGCGCATTGGGTGAAGCTCACATGGAGCGAAGCAGAAAGACTGGATTAAGGATCCCAGTTCGAGCCCCCGACTCCCCAGTAGCCAGGGAGTCATTTCACAGGTGGTAAAGCAGGTCTGCAGGTGTCTGTCTTTCTCTCCCCCCTGTCTCTGCCCCCTCCATTTCTCTCTATCCTACCTAACAACAACGACTTCAATAACAACAGTAATAACTACAACAACAATGAAAAATAACAAGGGCAACAAAAGCGCAAATAAAAAAATTTAAAAAAAAGCTTCTTGCAAGATTCCTTAGGTTTTTCTATGTATACTATCATGTCATCTGCAAATAGGGAGAGTCTGACTTTTTCTCTTCCAATCTGTATCTCTTTAACCCCATGCTCCTTCCTGATTGCTATGGCAAGAACTTCCAACACTATGTTGAATAGTAATGGTGATAGTGGGCAGCCCTGTCTAGTACCTAATCTGAGGGGAAATGCTTCCAGTTTTTCACCATGGATTATGATGTTGGCTGTAGGTTTGCTATATATAGACTCCACTATCTTCAGGAATTTTCCATCTATTCCCATTTTTTGTATTGCTTTGATCATAAAGGGATGTTGTATTTTGTCAAAGGCTTTCTCTGCATCTACTGATATGACCATGTGGTTTTTGGCCTTGCTTTAATTGATGTGGTGGGTCACATTGATCGATTTATGTGTATTAAACCAAACTTGCATCCCTGGGATAAACACCACTTGGTCATGATGAACAATCTTTTTAATATACTGCTATATCTAGTTGGCTAGAATTTTGTTCAATATTTTAGCATCTATGTTCATCAGAGATATTGGTCTGTGGTTATCTTTTTTGGTTGTGTCCCTGTCTGGTTTTGGTATCAGGGTGATGTTGGCTTCATAGAAGCTGGCAGGGAGTATTTCAGTGTCTTCAATCTTCTGGAAGACTTTTAAAAGTAGAGGTATTAGTTCTTCTTTGAAAGTTTTGTAGAATTCATTTGTAAAACCATCTGGTCCAGGACTTTTATTTTTGGGAAGGTTTCTGATGACTGTTTCAGTTTCGTCAGCTGTGACGGGCCTGTTCATGTTATCTAGTTCCTTTCCCTCCCTCTCTTCCTCTGGTCAGCCAGTCATAATGCATATATTATTTCTTTTGAAGTCATCCCAAAAGGTCTCTGTTGCTGTTTCACTCTCCCTTAGTCTCCTTTTGTTATCTTTTACTTCCTTTTTAGTTGTCTCTAATTCGTCCTCCGTCTTGCTAATGCTGTCTTCAGCCTCGTTGATTCTATTCTCTCTCCCCTCTGCTGTTTGCTGGAGTTCATCTGTTTTGTTGCCCCGTTCTGATACTCTTTTAGCTTGTTCACCTAGTTGTCTTCTTAGCTCAGCTATTTCAGCTTTCAGCTCCCTAATAACCTTGAGATAATTAGTGTTTGCTTCCGAAGTCTCATTGGTTGTTTCTGCATTTCTGATGACAATTCTTTCAAACCCTTTACTCATCCTGTGATTATTTCCTTAACTAGTGTTTGGATGTTGACCTCATTATTTTGTGCTTCAACCTTTGGGGGGGCTTTGAGCTGGACTCTTGTCCTGGTTCATTTCTCCAATATTTCTTCTTGTTGGTTTAACTATTCTATATAGTATGTTATGAGGTCCTTTTCTCAGTACTTTTCAAATTACTGATCACTCTTGCCTGGATTGACTTGTGTTAAGGTAATTAAAGGGTTCACAGTTGTAAAAATTGACAGTTGTTTGAATAGTATTTTAATCTCTTGAGTTTGAGCACAGTGGCTTAAAAACCTCTTTTGTTACAACAACAATAATAACTACAACAATAAAACAACAAGGGCAACAAAAGGGAATAAATAAATAAAATAAATAAAATAAATATTTTAAAAAATTAAAAAAAAAAACACCTCTTTTGTTTTTTTCCTCCCCTGTAGGCTATGGGAACCTGAGCACTTTTAAACTATAAGTAGGCTTCTTAGCTTAATCCCTTACTCTTGACTAAGAGATAAAGCAAAGTGGGGCAGAGATAATCCAGTGGTTGTGCAAAGAGACTCACAGCCCCACTACTAGGCCACCGAGGTTTAAGTCTTCTCCTGATTTACTGGTTAGTTCTCTGTCACCTGTCGTCAACACAGGGCCTACCCCCCCTCCCCCCGCTGCTCCATTTTGAGAGCAGTAGCAATGGAAACTCACAGCTACATTTGTGAGTCTTAGGGGAGTCCTTTCCTCCCTTCAGCCATCTTTGTGTTGGTGAAACAGACTTGAGGTGGTGTCTCAACTGGTAAACTGCTGGACTGTTACCAGCCACTTAATCTCTTCCTAGGCTCCTATCTGTCCACGATCCACACACATTTGCACTCACCGGTGATTTGATGGGTTCCTGAAGTCATTCTAGTCATGTCTTATTGTGGTCCCAGGTGGTCTCTTTTGGTATTCCTAGTTGACCTGGGAAAGCAGAGCAGAGAAACACAGCTGCTGCTGCTCCGTAGGCCTGACTCGGAAAATTTGGCCAGGTCTTTTTAAGGACAAGAAGGTATTCAGACTGTGAAGAACAGATTAGGGATCTATGTGACTTTATCTTACAAAGATCAACACTGGGCAAAGGAAAAGCTTTTGAGGTCACAAACTCCTGGTTACAAATCCCAGTCTTGCACGTACTGGCTGTGTGGCTTGAGGAAATGTACTCTGCCTTGCTGAAGCCCATTTTCCATATTATACAGCCCTACTACAACTCTACAGAGTTGTCACAACATAAGATAACAATGGCCAAGGGCTAGGTGCTGGGGTGCCTGGTAGAGAGAATATGTTATGTGGTTCAGGACGTGGTGCAGTGGGTAAAGCATTGGACTCTCAAGCTTGAGGTCCTGAGTTCAGTCTCCAGCAGTACATGTACCAGAGTGATGTCTCATTCTTTCTCTTTCTCCCTGGTCTTTCTCATTAATAAAAATAAATCTTTAAAAAAATATTTTTATTTATTTATTCCCTTTTTTTGCCCTTGTTGTTTTATTGTTGTAGTCATTATTGTTGTTGTTGTAGTAGTCTTTGGATAGGACAGAGAGAAATGGAGAGAGGAGGAGAAGACAGAGAGGGGGAGAGAAAGATAGAAACCTGCAGACCTGTTTCACTGCCTGTGAAGCGACTCACCTGCAGGTGGGGAGCCGGGGGCTTGAACCCAGATCCTTATGTCAGTCCTTGCGCTACCTCCCGACTCCCAATAAAAATAAATCTTTAGGAAAGGGAGTTGGGCAGTAGTGCACAGGTTAAGAGCACGTGGCACAAAACACAAAGACCAGCTTAAGGATACTGGTTCGAGCCCTTGGCTCCCCACCTGCAAGGGGAGACGCTTCACAGACGGTGAAGCAGGTCTGCAGGTATCTTTCTTTTCCCCTCTCTGTCTTTCCCAATAATAACTACAACTACAACTCTGTCTTTCCCAATAATAACTACGATAATAAAACAAAACAACAAGGGCAACAGAAGGGAAAACAAATAAATATTTAAAAAATCTTCAGGAAGGAAAAAGAAAGATGTGTTACAGTGCACAAGGAGCTGGGTTCAAGCCCACAGTCCCCACCTGCCAGGGGAAGCTTCATGAGCAAAGTAGCAGGACTCAATGAATGTCTCTCATATTCTCACCATCTATATTTCCCCCTTCCCTCTCAATTTCTCTCAGCCTTTATCCTATATAAGTAATATATATTAATTTGTAATTTTAAAAATTTATTTGTTACTGGATATAGTCAGAGAGAAATTGAGAGAGGAGGGGGAGACAGAGAGGGAAAGAGACAGAGAGACACCTTCAGCCCTGCTTTACCACTTGTGAAGTTATCCTCCTGCAAGTGGGGACCAGGTGCTTGAACCCAGAACCTTGTCCACTGTAATGTGTGTACTTCACCAGGTATGCCACCACCTGCCTCCCCAAATAACTATTTTGAAAAGAAGATAATAATATATCTCATCATGATGCCTAGTACCTTGTAGCTTATTTTAAGTCTGAAGTCCTGCTAAAGCTCGTTCCAGGTGATCAATAAAGAGAAAGCTTCTGGAATAATGACATATATTCTATTTTTAAAAATTTCTTTATTGGGGGATAATGGTTTACAGTCGACAGCAAAAGACAATAGTTTGTACATGCATAACATTTTCACATCATTCAGCCCCCACTAGGTCCTCCTCTGCCATTCTGTTCCAGGACCTGAATTCTCCCCCCACCCCAGAGTCCTTAACTTTGGTGAAATACACCAAGTCCAGCTCAAGTTCCGCTTAGAGTTTTCCCTTCTGATCTGGTTTTTCAACTTCTGTTTGTGAATGAGATCATCCCATATTCATTCTTTTTCTTCTGGCTTATCTCACTTAACATGATTTCTTCAATCTCCATCCAAAATGACATAAAGAAGGTGAATTTACCATGAACCTGAGACTTTGGAGCCTCAGGAATAAGAGTCTCTTTGCATAACCATGCTATGTACTGTTGTTCACATCTCTCCGTTTTCTACATAACAATTCAACCCCCACTAGGACCTCCTCTGCCATCATGTTCCAGGACCTGACCCCCCCCCCCACGTCCACCCCAGAGTCCTTTACTTTGGTGCAATACACCCGACCCAGTCCAAGTTCCGCTTTGTGTTTATTGTTCAACCTTTTTTTTTGTAGTTGGATTCATTTCATTGAAGATGCCTTTAAAATTAAGATGGAAAAGAGTTCTGCCAATATTTTCCACTAAGTATTTAATAGTTTCTGGTCTAACATCCAAAGAGTGTTGAAATCCCCTACTATTATTGTGCTGCTGTTAATACCTTGCTGTCTCTCTTTCAGTAGATGTTGGCTGTATTTAGATGGCCTCTCCTTGGGTGCATAGATGCTAATAATTGCTAAGACCTCTTGATTGACACATAGTCTTTCTCATTCCTGAGGAACAGGGCAATAACAGACAATGGCTATTAAGAAAAAAAAAACTCATCTAAATACTGGAACCAATCTTTCCTTTATCTTTGCCGTGAATCTTTGTACCTCAGATTGAAGAAATAGGTTCCAGACTGAAAGGCAGTAAGGTATAAAATAGGACAAATTGTTTAATAAACAGGAACCCAAAAGGTAGGAATAGAGTAGATGAACTCGGGGTCTTCATGTAGCAACATCAGGGTGCAATTTTATAATGTCACTGCACTTTGTATCCAAACATATGCTGATGATTTTATATAAGAAAAAGAAATCTTCTCACATCTCTGTGTCATCAGCATTTCATTGCTACATTTATAGACAGGTACACAGTGAGTCACAGGGATGAAACTTTCTCCCCCAACCTTGATGATGACTAACAGGATCTGGCAGGAAATAAACTTGCCCTGTGCCTACATGTACCCTGTGATCAAGGTTTTTGTTTTATTTTTCCTTAATCTGGATGCCCACACCTTGTTCCCTGAACATTATGTAAAAGTGATACTGAAGAGGTCTTTCTCATTAAGATGCCCTTCTCACACTGGGGCTTAAAGTGAGGGGGAGGGAGGGACAGAGAAGGGGCTGGAGAGAGACATCTTTGAAAGGCAGAGCCACAAAGAATAGACTTTAGTGGAATGCACAGGGAAACATAGTCATGGGAGGAGGGATCTTTTTTTTTTTTTTTTAAAGTTTTTATAGGAGTCGGGTGGTAGCACAGCAGGTTAAGCGCAGGTGGTGCAAAGCGCAAGGACCAGCGAAAGGATCCTGGTTTGAGCCCCCGGCTCCCCACCTGCAGGGGGGGTTACTTCACAGGTGGTGAAGCAGGTCTGCAGGTGTTATCTTTGTCTCTCCCTTTCTGTCTTCCCCCCTTTCTATTTCTCTCTTTCCTATCTAACAATGATGAAATTAATAACAACAACATTAACTACAACAATAAAACAACAAGGGCAACAAAAAGGAATAAATAAATTAAATATAAAAAATTTAAATTTTTTATTAGTGATTTAATAATGATTAACAAGATTTTAAGGTGGCAGGAGCACAATTCCATTTATTTTCACCACCAGAGTTCCGTGTCCCATCCCCTCCACTGGACATTTCCATATTAGAAAAAAAAAACTATTAGTGATTTAATGTTGATTTACAAAACGACAAGATAACAAGGGTATAACTCTACACTATTTCTACCATCAGAATTCTGAATCCCAAATCCCTCCATTGGGAACTACGGCAGTTCTCCCAAGGTTGCAGATAAGAGTTAACTATTATTTCTGTCACTATCTATATTTGTATATATTTGCCCATTTTTTTCCCCACGGTCTTCTGTTGGGCAGTAAGCCAGCTTCCCCCTGCTTAACGCTGGGTCTGTTTACATAACCACTGTTACCTGAGAACCGCCCTGCCTGCAGGGCACTGGTTTAATCCTCACTGGTTCATGCTCTTTTTCCACTCCGCCCCCTCTCCTATTCATATCCTGTTTTCCACCACTAGTTTGCACTCTTTTTCCATTCCACCCTCTCTATGTCACGTCCTGTTTTTCACCCTACTATTTTCTTCTTGGCGAGTATAAATATAGTTGCTCTTCTGATTAAACATGGAGTTGCCTTCTGGCTCCAAGAGTTCCAGAGTCTCTCTCCTATGACGCTAGCCTGGCACGAGTTCCTGATCCCTCTCCCACGCAGCAGCCTGGGTTGGCTCCAGTCGAGTTCTCTCCAATCCAGAGAGCACTTGCTCGGGAAGAAGCACCCTCAGGGTATCCTGGCAGTCTTCTCCTCTCCTGTATCTATTACTACTTTTGAATGTGCCTCCGTTTTTCTTTTTATCTTTCCAGATCCTGATGGAATTGGGCATTTAGAACCCTCTGGTCATCTTCCCACTATCATTTCTTCCCCTCTGAGAGTATCAATCAAAATTATCTTTGGGGTGTCAAAAGTGAGAGAAACTTCCCTTTTCTTTATCCCTCTGGGAGTATGGACTAAAGTTCTTTATAGGGAGCAGAAGGTGGGAGTCCTGGCTTCTGTAATTGCTTCTCCACTGTACATGGGCATTGACAGGTGGATCCATCCCCCCAGCCTGTTTCTATCTTTCCTAGTGGGGCAGGGCTCTGGGAAGGGGAGACTTCAGGACACATTGGTGAGGTCCTCTGCTCAGGGAAGTCAGGATGGCATCATAGTAGTGTCTGCAACTTAGTGACTAAAAGGCGGTAAGATATAAAATAGTACAAATTGTTTAATAAACAGGAACACAAAGGTAGGAATAGAGTAGATGAAACTGAGGTCTTCATGTAGGAAGAAGCTACAATATCTTACAGAAAGCTAGGAGCTCCAGAGACTTGATTATTCTGATCAAGAACTGTGGTTCAGCTTAAACCACTCAACTGAACAAGTAATTTTCAACCTACTACATGCCGCTTTCACTTTCGGTAGCAAAGTATTGATTTTGTTTTCTTTATATTCAGAAAAACAATCCCAGTTTGTTGACTTTTATAGTTTTAATATATGCATAGATAAAATTCTTTGAGCTTAGTTAATCTCCACTAATGCAAAGTTTGATTGAATCCAATAAACATTGATTTATCATTATGTATACAAACTATACTAGGCTGGATCAGTGAAGGTTTCAGTGGTGAATCAAGACTTAATTCTTCTCTCAACTCACTCCATAAGGCCTGAATTTTAGGACAAAGGCTGACACCAACTACAGTAGCTTTAAGGTAAGAGTCACATGTTGAATGTTCTGCAAGAGTTTGACAGAATTCTAGAGTAGAGAGATGAAGAAGGGAATTGCTCTGTCGTGAAGAACTAGGAAAAGTTTGATGGAAGAGGTGGTTTTTAGTCTGTTAAAAGAAGAGATAGAATTTTTAGAAAAGAAGAGGAGAAGGTTCTTAGTGGAGGGGCCAGGGTATTCAAAGGGGGGAAAACATGGGTGTATAGCTGCGGTGAATGAGGAGAACTGTGTTTGGCAGAAGGATAGTAAGATACAACTGAAGAGAATCACTGTTCTTTCACTCCTATTTCTTCAGCTACAAGTAGAGGGGACATAAATTCACTTCTACAAAGACCTTTTCACACTTAACCAACCTCCTATATTTTATAAAGTAAAAGTAGGTCAATCTAAAAAAAATCACCGTTGATTTGGAATGAGGCCAATTGGATGTAACTTTTTCTTACATGATAAAATATATTTAACATAGCAGCTTTCAAGTCTTGCCTACAAAGTCTAACATCTTTTATCTCTTGTCCTCTCTTCTCCCTCCCTCCTTTCCTTCATTTGTTCTTTTCTGAAAGTCTCTCTTTCTTGTTACCCTCATCATTATTCTTGTGGTGGGTCACAGTTCAGGGCTTCTTTGCACATATACATCTTTTTATTGTATATTGGCCAGGATGGAACATAGTTAGAAGCCTGGATATTGTTGTCTTCTTTTTCTTTTAAAGATGAATGCCTTTATACACAGAGCAATGTGACTCTCTCAATGTTGCCGCAGTAATGTATTATTTCCCTAGAGTTTATTTAATAAGTCGCCATCAATTTTGTGATTTAACACTACATGATTTTTTTTTTCCTCTTACAATTCTGGAGGTTATAAGTCCCACCAGGACTGCACTTCTTTAGAAGACTCTAGGAGAGAACACACCTTTGATTCACTTTCTAGTGACTGAGCAGTCTTTGTCTTATCCAAGGCTAGTTCCAATCTCTCTCTCTCTTTTTCTCTTTATTGGGGGCATGAATGGCTTACTATTTCTCTCTCTTTTTAAATCTTTTATTTATTTATTATTGGATAGAGACACAGGAAAATTGAAGGGGAGATAGAGAGATAAAGAAACAGACACCTGAAACCCTGATTTACCACTTGTACAACTCCCCCCCCCCCCGCAGGTGGGGACCAAGAGCTGGAACCTGAGTACGTTGTGCACTGTAATGTGTGCACTTAACCAGGTGCGCCACTGCCAGGCCTCTCTAGCTCTAACCCCTACCTGCATGTCCCTCATCTCAGTTGCCTGCTCTACTGTCCTTCATCTCCTTTTCCCTCACTGGTGTCTGGAAAGTGCCTCTAGTCAGGCAACAGGAATAACCAGGGGCTCAACGTGGTAGCTCTGATTATGCCTCTTTATATGCTAGGGTTCTACCAGCTATGCCTTACGTATTTCTTCTTTCTTTGCCCTCAAGCATCATAGTCCAGTGCTATTTATTGCTCTGTGTTTGGAGAGCTGGTAAATGTACTTTGTTCCCCAAGTTTATAGTTGTTTATAGTAGGAGGATTATTACAGTAGGTCAGTAAATCCATAATTCTTAGGTGAAAAATTCCTCTTAAACTATAGATACATTGTCAAATGAAAAAAAAACTCAATATTCTGGATCTTTAAAAAAATTTTAAATTATCTTTATTTATTTATTGGATAGAAACGGACAGAAGTTGAGAGGGAAGGGGGCATCGAGAGGAAGAGAGACAGAGAGACACCTGCAGCACTGCTTCACCACTCGTGAAGCTTTTTCCTGGCAGATGGGCCTGGGGACTCAAACGTGGGTCCTTGAGCATTGTAACATGTGAATTCAACCAGGTGTATCACCACCTGGCCCCTCTGGATCTTTTTCTTTCACCAGTCATGAAGGAACAATGATTGACCCAGAAATAGCAAGACAGTTTCTCTCTGGAAGCTGGACAGCAATGCATCTTTCCTTCTTTTTTAAAATTTTTAAAAATTATCTTACTTATTTATTGGATAGAGGCTGTCAGAGAATGAGAGGGAAGGAGGTGACAGGGAGAGAGACAGAAAGACGCCTGAAGCCCTGTTTCACCACTCATAAAACTTTCCCTCTGCAGCTAAGGACACAAGGGCTTGAACCTGTGTCCTTGTGCATTGCAATGCATTGTTCTATGCCAACGATCTTTGTACGTTGAATCAAGATGGAAAGTTGGAAGAAGTTGATGGTGTTGACTGGCATTCCACATTCAGAAGTGCCGTAATGGCAGCAGAGATTGTACTGACAGTTTCTTTGCTAGCCCCTCACTTCGTTTGTCACTGGATGAGGGAGGCCATGCTCTTTGGCTGGTGGGCAGGACTAGCAAAGTACCCCACCATGATAAACATTTTTAAGTTTTGCAGGACTGTCACATAGAAGGATTGCATTTGTTCTAAGTGATAGAAACAGCATCAATAGGGTCTATTGGAAAGAGTAATTTGTGGAATTGGAAAAATGAATGTTCTTCTAGCCAGAGCCTTCCAAAGATGGATGTCCCTGCCATTTGAGCAAGTGGCTGTTCATGTCTAAGGAAGCCTGTTAGTTTGCTGCTGCTGCCAAGTGCCCACAGCTTACCACAAGTTTAGTGACTTACAATACTCATTTATCCTATCAGTTATATTGCCATGAAGTCGGAGAAGAAGATTCCTCTGCACAGACTCTCAAAAGACTAGAAATCAAGATGCGAGCTAGTCTGGGATTTTAGCTGAAAGCTGTATGTGTGTGTGTGTGTGTGTTGGAGAAACAGGAGTAGGCTACTTTGTGCTCATTCAGGTTAGGAGAAAATAAAATTCAGTTCCATGAATTTCTGAGAGCCTCATGCTCTTCCAACTGGCAGTCAGAGTTCATCCTTATATTCTCTAGGTCATATGATTTTTCCAGTTAGCTGTTGTCTCCATCTTTATAGCCAGTAATACAGTGTGAAGCCCTTCTGGTGCTGTGAGCCTGTCACCTCTCCTTCCTCCTGCTTCCACCTGAAGAACATTATTTTTAAGACTAATCCATCTAACTAATCTAGGTCAATGATGACATAACAATAGGAATAATACTTCCTCACATTTATATAATTCATATATTAAGTCTTGTGGGCCCTTGCAGGTTATTTTTAGAATTGTAACTAGTATAGAATATATCCCAGCAGAGAATGCCTGGCCTTTCAGGAGAGATGACCAGATCTCCAAACTGGTATATCCCCAGACTAGATGAACCTTGAGGCCTTCTTATCAGGTGGAATTTTATGAATAGTTCATTATAAGATGATTCATTATAATACATTATAAAGCAGGGATTGCAGATAGAGACATGTTGAGGGAAGGCATTTGTTACATGTAGTAAGTTTAATTCATTCTATTCTAAGTTTGGTTAACCGAGTTGCCACATGGCAGACATTCTTGGTTTCAATACTAGGTCCATCATATTTGTATTGTTTCCCTGACTAATGAAGACATTCTTCTCTTTTAAAATTTTTATTAACGATTTAATAATGATTAATGAGACTTTAAGATAACAGGGGTATAATTCCACACAATTCCTGCCACCAGAGTTCCTGTCTATCCTCTCTATTGGAAACTTTCCCATTTTTTATCCCTCTGTGAGTATGGACCAAACTTCTTTTTGGGATTCAGAAGGTGGGAGTTCTGATTTCTATCATCACTTCTTCATTGGACATGGGTGTTGGCAGGTTGACCCAGACTCCCAGCCTATCTCTATAATTAATAAACAGGAACCCATAGTTAGGAATTTCTAGTACTCATGTGGGGGGCCTCACAGCAGAAGTGAGCCATGCTGGCCTCTCCTGTTAGCTCTAGTGGCTAACAACAGGAAAAGACCAGGAGACTATTTAGTTACAAATGATCTCTCTATTGTATAGAAGGCAGGCTTTAAATAGCAGAAGGGAACAAAGAGCATTTTTCACATGTGGCGGTAAGAGTGGACTTTGGAAGATCAGGACCCCCATGGTGAAGGTTCTAAGGAATTGATAGTGGTAGAGGGGAGAGTTCTGGAATGGTTAGTGGCAATTGGGCAAGATAGTCAATTATCTGAAGGTGTTTAGAAGGACATATTAATTATCTCAACAAGGGAGAAGTAGATAGAGAGGACCCTTGAAGGAAGACAGAGGAATTAAATAAAAGTGGAGGAGGGGTTTAAGGAAATAGAAAGGAAGAGCATTTTGGTCAAGGCAGAATGGTGCTATGTGGAGTATGGGTGATCACAGCAGGTGAACTATAGTGAACTTTAAGCAGGCAAACCATTTGGTTTATAACAAGGAAATAAGTTAAGTGTTAGGGGGTGTAGGTTCTTGTTATGCTTGGGAGACTGACATGGGGAAACTGAGTCAGGAAAGCTTTTCCCTCCATTCTCAACCCCTGGAAGGGAGAGGCTGACAGGTGGGGTATCTTTATGATAGGAATTCCCCTATGCTCTTACCATGCTTTCACAATTAACCCCATAAGGAATAGAGCAGATAAAATTAGAGGTCAAAGACATATTTCTTGTCCCACCCAGGACTTGGATGAGTATTGTGTGCCTACTCTACAGCTCTCTGCCTCAAGGCTGCTTGTAGGCACAGTAGCTTTCATTCATTCTTTGATATTTTCTTGATGTCTCTTTTCTAAAACAGGTTAATTTTTAAATAATACAAAGGTTCTAGAGACCTGAAGGCATTATGCCTTATCTTAAGGAGGAGAATGTGTATGAACTCAGGCCAGGGAAATAACACCAGTGGAAGTAGCATAAATAACTTTCATGACTCAGGTTCAGTCCCTGGCACTGTCATCAATCACATGTGGGCAGTACTCTGGCTTAAAAAATGTGTGATGACAGAAATAAGAAATTCACAAATAATTGCTACTTAGAACCAAATGTGACATTTTTATGCATCAGCTGTGGGAGTGTTGGGATCAAATTCTGTGGGAGTTAACAGAAAAGAGGGCAAGGGCAGGGCCAGGCAGTAGCACACCTGGTTAAGCACACATGTTCTAGTGTGCAGGGACCCTGGTACCTATCTGTGGGGGTGGGGGAAGCTTCAGGAGTGGTGAATAAGGGCTGCAGGAGTCTATGTGTCTTTGTCCCTATCTCCCCATATCAATTTATCTCTATTCAATAATAAATAAATTTTAAAAAGGGGGGAATCACCTTTTTGCCACTGGCAAAATCTGAGATATATTTTGGGAGAGTTGATTTTTGATCTGGGTGTTAAAGGAAAGGGAGGATTAAGGCACATAGAGAGAGGGGGATTGTATGCCAAGAAGAAGGCCTTGTGAGGACTGAGCTGCAGAATATTCTCAAATCATTTTGCTTGGTCTTTAAAGAGACTGAGGAGTTTAACTTGATTCAGTAGGTAACAAGGAATATTATTCTAAATGCCTTAATAATAGCAGTCACCTCCTCCCAGTCAGGTTTACTGAAACAAAACAATTCAGATATTTATTACAAACACATGCACGGGATTATAAAGGCTCACAGCTGGCTTTAAAAGCAAGTAATAAAACTAAAAATAGTCCCAGGGAAGAAAGAACACCTCATCCTATCCTGTTTGTTCATTCATCTTTGTCTTTGACTCTCACTATTCCTGTTTTGTAGATTGAAACTGTGTGTGTGTGTGTGTGTGTGTGTGTGT